>NW_007729090.1:39345-65590 GCF_000696425.1 Galeopterus variegatus
CGGCCTGCGCGGGGCTGTGAGCCGAGGCCGGGCCGGGTCGCCGACGCGGGCGAGGCCGCCCCTCCTGCGGGCGCGCCTAACCGCCTTGCGCCGGGGGTTGCTGCGGGCCGCTTCCCTTTCCCCGACTCCTGAGGTGGACGCGCTTTCCTAATAATCCGCAGTGAGGAAGCCCGGACAAGCGGTAGATCTGCTGTAAGGTTTTGAACTTGGCTGTTTTAATCCTTTAACTTTTATAAAATCACTCGGTCTTACTTCTTCTCTATACAGTGGTGCAACACTCGATATGTTTAGTTTTGTGGTTGTGCCTCTTTAATTTATTGGATTGTCATTTCATTTAATACGGGATTGTATCTTAAGTTCTGTATCTTTTGTTTAATAAGGGGAAATACGGGAGAGTAGAGAGCTGTCACTCCAGAAGCTGTCTGTTGAAGCAGTATGTTATTCTCGATTGAGTAGGTTTTGCGTTAGTTGGTAAGTAAAGTGAATATGGAGGCTAGTAACCAAATTTTAAAAAGTACTTAGCAACTTTATTTAGTCCTTTTGTCTACTTATGTGTTTTCTTCTTTCCAGGCTGGAGCTACTCTGCCAGGGTTTAAAACTTTAAATGGGAATAAAGGGTAGTACTTACGAGGAAATGAGAGTGAATAAATCATCTCTAACCTCTTCTAGCCTTTTTTCCGTAAGAGAGACCATATTAAACTTACATGTAAGTTAAAATTTTCATTTATAACCAATGTTGCTGAATTAGGATTGGAGATTTAAGTTTTGTAGTACTATTTTTAAAAATAATATGCAAAATGAGAGGTTAGAAAAAATTAAAGCGAACCTTAGGTAGCAGTGAAAACCAAGCAGAAGTAAAGATTAAGAACTCTAAAGTTTTAATATGATGTGGGCAGCCTCCTGTAGAAGTACAGTCCAGTTTACTTTCTGGGTGGCCCTCTGCATCTGACTTTACCTCTGGGAAGTTTGGTTTCTTTAGCTGTAAAGTGGTGATAAAATACCTTCTTCTCATTGTGTAGAGTAGAATTGATGTGTGAAAATCATCAGAACAGTGTTTAGGTAGGTGCTCAGTGAGGTTTAGTTATTATTATCAGGGAGAAATAATAATATGAAGAATCTCAGTTGTTTTCAGAGTATTT
Source organism: Galeopterus variegatus (assembly GCF_000696425.1). Classification (NCBI taxonomy): domain Eukaryota; kingdom Metazoa; phylum Chordata; class Mammalia; order Dermoptera; family Cynocephalidae; genus Galeopterus; species Galeopterus variegatus. The sequence goes on from NW_007729090.1 coordinate 40,485, forward strand.
CTATTGTATAGTAATGGTTCACTCATATTTAAAACAGACGACTTGGAATATTGCATTTATTTTCCATAGAAGGTATAATAAGCTTTATCTAAATGTACCTGATTGGTAAGTGTTGTGATATTGAACAGGAAGACACTTCTTTGTAGAAAATATAACAGTGGGTCGGGGGCCAAGAGGGAATGTGAGATGTAGGTCAAAGGATACTAAGTAGCAGGCATGTAGGATGAAGTCTGGGAATCTTATGTACAACATGATGACTGCAGTTTATAAAATTGTATTGTATTAGGGATTTTTGTTAAAGTATGTTTTAGCTGCTTTTGTCACCAAAGAAAGTAACTATTTGAGACAATAGATATGTTAATTAGCTTCCCTAGAGTAACCATTTTACTGTCTATATGCATCCCATAACATCATATTGTTAACTGCAAATACAATACAGTTTATTAAAGAAATAAAATAAAAGCCCCTACTTGACAACGAGCTTTAAAAAAAAGACTTCTCTAGCAACACTGAGGGTTGTGATCCGTTGCCGGACACGGAAAAAGACAAAAAAAAAAAAAAAAAGACTTCTCTAGCAACACTGAGGGTTGTGATCCGTTGCCGGACACGGAAAAAAAAAAAAAAAAAAAAAAAAAAAAAAAAAAGACTTCTCTGTGTTGTAGAACTAAGGGCACCCCTCAGACTAGAGCAGTTCTCAGCCTTAAACATTTCTGCATATCTAACTTTTTGTTTTATGCCAATAAACTTGAAATAGAACTGTATAAAGTATGGCTGTAGATGAAAAGAAATTATGACCTGGCAAAATAAATGGATTGCAGATGTTTTCCATGTCTTTTTTTTTTTTTTTTTTCCTTTTTGTCTTTTTGTGTGACCGGCAACGGATCGCAACCCTCAGTGTCGCACCCGTACCGGACCAGGACCGGCAACGGGATCGCAACCCTCGGTGTTGCGCCCGCACCTCGCTCAGCCAGTGAGCGGCCGGTCTGTATGTGGGATCCGAACCCTCGGCGGGAGCACCGCCATGCTACAGTGCGCCACCGGGCCGGCCCCTTTCCATGTCTTTTGTATTTGTGTATAGCCTATAGGGCCCCACATGATCTGACAGTCACCTTACTCTGCTGCTTACCTACCCTCACTCACTCAGAATCAGTCACAATGGCCTTTCTTTTCCTAGGAAACGGCACACCTGCTCATACCTCAGAGCCTCTGCACTTGCATCTCTCTCTGCTTTGTTCTTTTCCCATCTTGAATTTCAAGACTTTGCTCAGTGTTACCTCCTCAGCGAGGCCTCCTAACCACCCTAGTTAAAATAGAAGCCCCCCAACTCAACTCCCCAGTGCCCTTAACATGCTTTATTTTTCACCATAGCATTTACCATTTTCCAATATGATGAATGTCTTTATTTTATTGTTTCACCCTACATTCTAGAATGTAGTATGTACTCAGTAAATCTTTGTCAGTTAAATAAATGAGATAAGCAAGCCACCTGTTCACAGGGAGCCACAGTGAAGGGGATACGAGTAACCGTAATACAGGCTAGAAAATAAGTGTCCAAAGAACGATGCAGGTTAAAGGATAGGGAATTCAGAAAAGATTGTGATTACTCTGGCTTGTGGAATGAAAGCAGGGCTTCCTTTCAGAGATTCTTTTTGAACTGGGCCCTTTAAGAAGAAAGGAATCGTGTAAACAAAGATATGGAGGAGGAAAAGCAGGAGTAGGTTAGAATGGCAGCAGTGTGCTGACCTCGGGTAGAATACAGGGTATGTGAAATATGGGAATAGGAAATGAGATTTTAAAGGTAGATTTGGAATGAATGGTGAAGAGTCTTAGTTATTGGGTTATAAAATTTGAGCTTCTTGCTGTAAACAGTGGGTAGTAATTCTCACTTTTTAAGCAGAAGAATGAGATTGGCAGAGGTGTGTTTTATAGAGCAGCATGGCAGCATCACGCTTATAAGCTGGACTAGGGTCGGGAGAGATGTGGAGGTGCAGGGTCTTGTCAGGCAGTGCAGGTGCGAGGCTGTATTTCAAAGGTAGAGTCCATCTGGCCCTCTTGGTTCTTATGTCTACTTTGGATAATGAGGATGGTGAAGCCCTTGTCAGTGCACAAGGAGGGGCAGATGGGGCAGACATGATGACCTACAGTGAGAGCCTGGTTTGAGCTGCCACTTGCTTGTGTTCCAACTCTGGGACTAAAAGGAGACTCCATTGGGAAAGGCAGAAAGCTAAGGATGAGGAGACCTGGGTTGTAGTCCTGGTTTTGCTGTCTGTCAGCTATGTGACAAGTTACTTCATGTCTCTGTACCTGGTTCATCCTGGGTCTTGACCATGTATCTTTTCAAGCCTTTGTGAAAATAAAATGTCAAAAGTGCTGTGGCAGGCTTAAAGCTGGATATGTACTTTAGTTGGTACAATTTTTAAAGTTTCCTAACTGTGGTGATTATGTTGCCTACTGTTAGTTATTTTGCAACGCAAATCTTTTTTTTTTTTTTTTTCTCCTCTGACTGGTAAGGGAATTGCAACCCTCAGCACTGTGTGGTCTGCACCACGCTCGGCCAGTGGGCGCACCGGCCAGCCCTATGTAGGATCCGAACCCGTGGCCTCGGTGCTACCAGCGCCGCACTCTCCCACGTGAGCCACGGGGCCGGCCCAAAACAAATCTTAATTTAGGCTTTCTTCATAGATGTTGGAATACTAGTCCATTTTTTCCTATTCTTTAAATTATGTGTTCTCCACATTATTTTGGAAAGTGTCCCAATTTTATTTTTTTGAGATGTATTTATTTCATTTTTAACATGCTTGCATTTAATGAGAGTTTACAAGTATTTATAAATATTAGTAAGATCAGTTGTGAATATTAAGTTTAAAATTTAGAGAAAACAAGCTGGAAATTCTAAGAGTTTTTAAAAGTGTGTTTAAAATTTGAATAGGTTGTTTTTAGAATTTTTTTTTTTTTTTTTTTTTTTTTTTTTTTCCGTGTCCGGCAACGGATTGCAACCCTCAGTGTTGCCCCCGTACCGGACCGGGGACCGGCAACGGGATTGCAAGCCTCGGCATTGCTCCCGCGCCTCGCTCAGCCAGTGAGCGGGAGCCGGTCTGCATGTGGGATCCGAACCCTCGGACGGGAGCGCCGCCGCGCTTCCCAAGCGGCGCACTATCCAGTGCGCCACCGGGCCGGCGCATAGAATTTTTAATTCTCTCAGCTGTGGAATCCTTGAAGACAGGGACCTTTGATCGTCTTTGTAACTCCAGTGCCTGGCACATAATAGCTGCTCAGTATGTTGATTGAGCAAACGGCCACATGCAAATAACAGTAAGAGGTGAGGGTTACTCCATCTGAGTCCCTCTGAAAAGTAAGATGGGCAGGTTACCAACTGGAGCTTATCATCTCTGATTTGGGAACCTACCTGAAGTGAAATTTAGCAAGTTTTCTTGTTTAGCTGTCTATAAGCCTGGCCTGGCTCCATGGTTCCATGGCTCCATGGCTAATTCTTCCCCCCACCCCCCTTTTACTTTAATAGCAGTTTTAGTTTTACAAGAAATTGAGCAGAAAGTACAGGTAGTTCCCATACCCTCTCCATGAGCACATACATGGTTTTTCCTGTTATTGACGTGTTACATTAGTGTGGTACATTTTTTACAGTTATGAACCAATATTGATATATTATTATTAACTTACATTGGGATCTTCTCTTTGTATTATCCAGTTCTCACAGCTAATTCATTTATCTTTTATATTGTTTATTAATATTATTTTTTTTACACTGTAAGATGTGAAGCAGTTGGCTGTGGGGGAGGGGAAGGGGGAAGGAAATAGGGTGGGAGAAGGAAGAAGGAGGAGGGGCATGATTGAGGCCTGTGGCACACCCCTCATTCCCACAGGGGAGACGAGGGGGCTTCCAGCAGTGGCTTGGTCATTGCTGGGCTGGATGCAGATGTCAGGGGTGTGTGGCTCAAGCCCTCGGTCCCCCACTGCCTTGGCTGGGGAGCCCAGGGCGCTTCCTGTGGTGGCTTGGTGGTCATTGCTGGGCTGGTTGGGGGTGTTTGGGGGGCATGGCTGAGGCCCGTGGCCCTCCCCCCTCCCTGGCTTGGGAGCCCAGGGGGCTTCCAGTTCTTCTAAGTTTTATAGGTGTTCTTTGATCATGTAAGACCTTTACTAGTTAACATCACACATTGTTTCTGGTCTGTGGTATTCTGTTTTTTCTTTCAGTTCTGTGTTGGATTATTCACTGTTCCTACTACTTAAACTCTGCACTGGAACTAATTTGTTGACCTTTGCTTACTTCTAAAATGGAGGAACTTCCTATGGGGACCAGCATTTGAGAGCCCTGTGGTTGAGGTAAATTGCTCCTTTGCTGCTGATTACCTGGGGAGGGCTTTTTATGCAGCTCAGATTTTAATGGTTGACTTTATAGGTACTTCCGGTCTCGTGAGATCTGGTACACCTGGGTTGTGTAGAAACTCTGGTCTGGGCCTGAGTCTTTTCAGCAAACTGCACCTCCTATAGTTCTCTATTCCTGACCAGTCTCGACTGAGTGGGCCTGTGCTAATTGGAGGGCATATCAACTTTTCATGCTTTGCCCCAGTGTTCCCCTGGTGGGCCCATCTCCCCTGCTGCCCACACTCCAAACACTTCCCATGTGATGGGCCATGCACTGGTCCCTTGCGATGACTCACTGGCCTCTAAGTGGCCCCTTTTTTTAGTTGTCTGTGGCTGATCACTCCTATGTGGGTCCATGGGAACCCTGTTAGTGGTCTTGCTGGCCCAAGAGCCACCAAGGCTCTCTTCTCCCCTGCCACCTCCAAGCAACTTCATACAAAAGGCACAGCTGTGGCTTTTGCCAGTTCCTGCTCCGTGCATTCACCAGTTCCAGACTTGAAGCGGCTGGATTTTGAAATGGTGGGAGTGGTCTTTTTTTTCTCTCATCAAGGCTTCTCCTGCCTTCATGAACTCCATAGGTCTCTCCTCTTCTTTCCCTGAGCTCTAGCAGCCCCAGCTTGGCTGTCCTTGATTTTTAATAGTTGTGAATTGGTTGATTTGGGAGAGACAGACACTGGGAACAGTCTGTTCTGCCATCTTGACTGGAAGCCCATAGCTAATTATTAAGAATAAAAAATACCTCTGTTGTAGGCTCTCCCAGGTGTGATTGACCTTCGGTTACAGAGGGTGGGAGCATTCCTAGGTCTCAGAGTAGCAAAGCAACTATTCCTTTTAGGACATTCACACTGATGTCCTATTTTCAAACTAAGTAAAAATGAGATTATTTACATTAGTGGCTGAAGGCTGCTTTATAATTTGAAGGCTTGCAAATTTTATGTTGCTTACTATCCCCCGCCCTTGTCCCCCAAGTATAGTTCTGTGAGTGAACAAATGAAACAAATAACCAAATAACCTTAATTCTGGAAAGGCTTATAAATCAAATTTGCCACCATAAATGAGTGCCCTCTGCGGGGAAACCAGCACAAAGAACCAAAGTAATTGTCTTTGAGGAACTTGAAGAGTTTATCTTTGATGATAGAACAGTAATTGAGAATTAAAATTTCATAAGGCTGACTATAATCGCAATAAGTGGAAAGAAAAGAAAACATCCATGGGCTGGAGTTATTGGAGAAACTTTTGTACCACAGCTTGAAGTGTGCCCTGGCCTTGAGTGAGGAGCAGGCCCCAGGTAGGGGAGGAGGAGGAGAGCTGTTAGCTGTCATGGGAAGGAAGGAGAGGGTCATGAGATGTGTGGGCAGTGGGGGTGCCTGTCTCATGGGCATTAGGATCCTGTGGGTAGGCGAGGGGCAGCCTGGCCACAGAGACTCGAAAGCCACACGTACACAATGGTCAGAAAAGGCCTTTACTTTGTGTATGTTTGGAATTTTCTATTACACATAGGTAAAAATAAAAAGGAAAGGGGAAAATAGATTTTCAGTGGCCATTTGTTCAGTTTTCAATAGAGTTTCGAGTTTTATTTTACAAAGTTTATGTAAAATAATTGTGGAAAAAATTCATGTATAAGCCATGTTAAAGTTAGGAGCAGTAACTTCCAGTGACCTTAGGATAAAGTGAATAAAATTCCACTCTAGGTATTGTTTTAATCACCTCTTGACCTTGTTGGTTGGGGAGGGATCCCCGCCCCAAGACACTGACACTGGGGCAGAGGAGATTGACAGCATTTCCTTAGTCATCTGTCCTCAGCCCAGGGGAGGAGGACACTGCACACCATGCAGGGCCTCACAGAAATTGTGCTCAGAACAGAGTGGGGAAACGGGCTGTGGAAGGCAGGCTTTGTCATCCCCCTGGTTCCTGAAGGAAGATGCAGTTGCTTGTTTTAAGTCCTCGGGCTGGCATAGCAGTGAAGCACACAACTCAGGCATAAGCTGGGACTGTGCCTGATTTCTGGGAAAAGGAGAGATGTTTGGCTTCAGGATCTTATCCCAGGAGCAGAGTGGGGGAGGGGAGCGGGGATGGGCTTGTGGTGAGGCCATTCAAAGCTTTTCCAGTTTTACCAGATGTCAAGGTAACTCATAATATTGGGTCTTAATTTTAGACCTTATACCACGGGTTTGTAACTTGCATTTAGTGAAAGTTAACATTAAGTCTCAATACTTACTAGTAGATTAAGCAGTTGTACTCCTACATTTGATATTTGAAAGTCAGGTTCATGTAAGTACAGTCTGAATTTGGATTAATGAGGATATCATTATACCGGGATTAGAATTGTAGATAAACCTGACTTATTTCTGGGTATCATCTTTGCAGATAATAAAGTTTCATTTTATTGATTTCAGAATGTTCAGACTATAAGTTTGATTTGTTCTATTCAGACCTTCAAAAGGAAGATTTATGAACCACAGAACTTGAAAAAATTTATAGTGAAAAATACCACTGTCAAGTAGTTGCTTTCTCAGTAGAACTTGCATGATCATTAAGAACATTGCTTCATGAGGGTAGTGGTTAAAGGATGATGAAGATTTTTACATCAGGTGATTTTAAGGGATGCCTTCATTCAAAGTTAGGTGAGGCGCTCATTAGAATGATATACCTGCTGAGAAAGCTGAAGTGTTTGGGTAGCTAGGTTTTTTACTCCCATTTTCCCAGATTCTGTAAACATCATTTTTGCATTTTCACTTGCATCTAGTACTACCACTTCCCAGCATACTTTGATAACTTTTTACTATTCTCAAGTTTATAGGCTGTAAGACACTGGTTGCATGTTAGGATACTGATCTAAATGATGCTGTGGTTTTCTGTGTGTTAACGGGCACTTCAGAATAGGCAACTTTATGTTTTACGGCCAACTATGAATTATTTCATTCATCTGTGTTCACCCAGAAAACATATTAAGACATATTTTGAGACTACCAAAAGCTAGGTGCACATGCTAAAAAGGTGAATAATGTGTAGGAGCCAGCAGTCTGGTGAGGGTGACTAGCTCCTGAACACAGATGAACCAGTCATGTAGGATGTGGTGGGAACACTTTTTTGTTTTTAGTTATAATCTTATGCTGTATAGAAATAGTGATTGTCCCTAACCATTTTATTCCGAAATTCTCCTACCTCCCCTGTCCCTGCATGAGTTCACATCTCTGTAACTGATTGTTACAGTCAGCAAGGCTCTCCCGTCTGCAGTTACTTCACAGGCATGCTGCAGTTGAGGCTTGCAGTGATGACCGATGTTTGGCACATAAAGAGGGCAATACCTTATATTGTTTAGCTTCTTTCTTATTTCTGTTTGTAACTCACTCAAGGTCACACACCCAGTGAGAGGCAGGATGGAGTCCCCAAACTCCCCACTTAGGACTTTTCTCATGGCATCATCTTGCCTTATGAGTAACTCAGGGAGGACTAGGGATGCTTTTCCAGATCCCGTATGCAGTTTTGGAAAGGTTTCAAGGGGACGGCTAATCTCATCCATGTTATATATGATTGATACTTACAAAAACTTGGTGCCTTTCTGCCTTGAATGTTTTGGTATGGTCTTTATATGTTTTGGTATGGTCTTGTCGTAGACTGTGGGGGTGACCTTGCTTTTGGGACTTGCTAATGTTTCCATCTTGGCATCCCTGCAGATTTGGAGCATTGAAGAATGTGTCTTAAAAACCTTAATATGAGGGCCGGCCTGTGGCTCACTTGGGAGAGTGTGGTGCCGATAACACCAAGGCCACGGGTTCGGATCCTATATAGGGATGGCCGGTTAGCTCACTGGCGTGGTGCTGAAAACACAAAACCAAGAGTTAAGATCCCCTTACTGGTCATCTTTAAAACAAACAAACAAACAAAAAACCTTAATATGGAAATGTTCAGACATACACAAAAAAGTAGATAGAATAACACAGTGATCCCCTATGTGTCTGTCAACCAGCTTTTCATTGTCTATTTTCTGCAGACAAGTTTTAGTGTTTTGAAATGGTGATGGGGGCCGGCCCGTGGCTCACTTGGGAGAGTGCGGTGCTGATAACACCAAGGACCTGGGTTCGGATCCCATATGGGGATGGCCGGTTGGCTCACTGGGTGAGCGTGGTGCTGGCAACACCAAGTCAAGGGTTAAGATCCCCTTACCGGTCATCTTTAAAAAAAAAAAAAAAGAAATTGTGATGGAAATTTTATACTTATGCATAGTAAGCCTGTTCATGTGTATAAGTTAGCTATCTCAATGGCATATAGGAATAAGCATTTATGATCCTGCTCACAGGTCTGTGGGTCAGCTGGGATAATTCTGTTGTGTGTGTTTCACTCTATTGTGATCAGTGGGCTACCTGGGGCATGCTCTTCACATGGCCATGGCAGGGTGCAAAGGGGCCATCGGAAATATGAGGGGCCTCTTTGGGTGTAGTCTTGGAACTGGCACTCTGACACTTACACCTGCCTTTCATTGGGTAAGGCAGACTTGATGGTCAAGCCCCAAATCAGTGGGGTGAGGAAGAATATTCTTATTGAAGTGTGTAGGAAGCATAATGTGCCTCAACAGGCAAACCAAAACACTGGCCTTTTTCTTTAGTTTGGAGTGATATCAACTCAGTGTGATAATACTGTATTTACCATTATTATGGTACGTTATCATCCCTTAGGTATTTAACTGTCTCTTGTCTACACTTCCCTAATCCAGAGAGCTTAGCATAATGCTTAACTCATACAGTGTATGTCCAGTGAATACTGTTTGAGTGAATGAGTAAAGTAATTGGGCTAGGCGGATAGAAGTTAATTTGCTTTCGTTAAAGCCAGAATCTCATAACTTGAATAATGGAAAAACTTGGCCAGTTAGTGAGGATTGTGACTGAGTTGCAGATTAGTTCTGGGACTCTGTAGTTAAATTGTGGGACTAAAAATCCTAAACATACTAGCAAGTTGGACTGACATTTACAAGTAATCATAAACTGTATTAGTCCGTTTAGGTTGCTTGTAACAAAATACCTGAAACTGGGTGATTTATAAAGAAAAACGACATTTATTGCGTACAGCTTCTGAAACTGGGAAGACCAAAGTCCATTTGCTGGTGGTGACAGTTACCCAGGGGTCTCACATTGTAAGATGGTGGAAGCAAAGAGAACAGAGAGAGAGAGAAAGACAGACTCTTCTTTTAAAGCCCTCAAAACCACACCCTTGACCACCATTTTTAATCCATTCACTACTGCACGGTCTTACAATCCAAACATCTCTTCAAGGCCCCACCTTTCAACTACCATAATAGGATTTCCCACCCCTGGGGTTATAGTTTAACAATATAGGCTGGTAACTTTCAGTGAAACAAGCCAGATGACATTCCAGTAAGGCAATTAAGTGATCCATTAACAAAAGCTTGATCTTAGAAAACATTCCTTCTCCTCCTAGCAATTTTCCAGTATCTTTACACATTAATCAGTAGCTAGTCTGTCCTTGAGCCAGCAACCTTGCTGTGCCACAAATCTTTATCTTACACCAGAGACTTTTTATAGGCTGAGGAAAATTTCCAGTTCTCCGCAAGGTCAATATTTGAAACTGCAAGGCTTTGGAAAACCAGGCACTGTGAAGTACATTTGCTTTAAGAATCTTCTACATCTTCACCCATTTTATTTATTTAAAAGAAAAAGCAAAACTATAGATCAGGTTGGCACAGTTAAGACAAAAGCATTTAGGGCCGACCCCATGGCGCACTTGGGAGAGTGCGGCGCTGGGAGTGCAGCAGTGCTCCTGCCGCGGGTTCGGATCCTATATAGGAATGGCTGGTGTGCTCACTGGCTGAGCGCGGTGTGGACAACACCAAGCCAAGGGTTGCGATCCCCTTACCGGTCACGAAAAAGGCCAAAAAAAAAAAAAAAAAAAGACAAAAGCATTTAAAGCAAAGTTGCTATCATTTAACATGGCAAGTCCTTTTAACTTACTTCAGGTGAGGGCTGATGATGTCATCATCTCAGGGCAGCTGCAGTGGCATCATTCCTGGTGCTGTGAATTGGGTGTAATTACCAATTGTTGAAACTCCGGAATGGGATTCTGCTCCATAAGATAGTTGATTCTGAGTCCAGAGAGTTTGTTAATGTTAAAGCTGTCCAGGACATTACTGCTTTCAGAGTGTCTAGTCTTTTGTAAGATTTTTGATCAATTACGAGTCTTTTGTTTAAGAACAGGATGTCTCATACAAGTTACAAACACCCTCTTTAAGGCCAGGAAAATTTAGAGAACTGCATTTGTAGAGAAGATGTTATTTCCCCCTTTATGGTCAAGGCATTCCTCATAAAAGAATTGATGATCAATATCTAGATTGAAAAGGTCTTTCTTTTCTTTGTATAAATCTCTTGGTGTTGGGAAGGCTCTTTCCCAGGTGATGATAGAAAGAAGCATCTCGGCTTACTTTCAGTGGTCTGTCCCACGTGCGGGGGGGAGGAGATGAACATCAGGATGCAGCAGCAGTTTAGGCCAAATTATGGCAAACATGAGGGATCAGCAACTTGGAAGTGAGACATGCTTTTGGGGCGAAGCAACAAAAAGTGACACCTACTCTCATAACAGTCACAGTGGGGGCTAAGTTTCTAATACATAAAACTTGAGGGACACAATTCAGGTTTCAGCGAGTTTTGGGGGGACATAATTCAATCCACTACATAAACCTTGTTGCTAAATATTTCTTTCTTCTGCTTTGTACACTTTAGTTCATTTTTCAGCAGAGTTCATGAGTTGGTCATTTGGAAAACAACCTGCAGTCTTTGGTAAACCCCTGCTTCCCGTCTGGTCTTGTGGTTGAGCCCTCTTGGTGCTGTGGTCTTTAGGTTCTCTTGAGTCCACCAATACCACATACCACTCCCTGGCAGACATCCCTCTGCTGTAATCATCGTTTGCTAACAAAATAATGTGAAACCTGCCTTCTCTCAACATACCTCCAAATAGGCTAAATAAATAATCATATGCTTATGTATTATATATTATACTATAAATATAATATATATTATGTATTATATATTTCTGAGAAGGAAACGTATTATGGTGGGGAAATTTTGAGTTCCTCAGTATAGATTATTCATAAAGGACACTTTTGTGAAATTGATAAATGTATTTATAAACTTGACTGGTATATTGTTATGCCTGATTATTTTCTTCTGTAAAAATTTTTTTTCCTTATTAGCAAAGGTTTATTACTGTGGACTGTCAGCTAAGACTGTAAACATTTTCTTTTTAGATATGGAACCAGAATTTATAAATTCAATTTTATCTTGGTTTTAAATCACAATCTTTTACCATTGGAACAAATATAATTAGATTGGTGTTAAATTTAAATAATAAATATATTTATTATCAATCATAGTAATAAAGAAAATATAAAGAGAAATGGAGTAAAATTTTGAAATTCATGTGAGTTGTCATGACCATTCTTGGAAAATCTCATTTTGCTTTGTGTTGTTTAGATTTGAAGACTGCATCATCCTGCCTCCAGTACCAGTACCAGTAGTTCTCTGTTCTGTGGTCAATGTGATTCACAGAAACTTCTTCAGTAACAAACGAAATGAGCCAGGGACGTGGAAAATATGACTTTTATATTGGTCTGGGATTGGCTATGAGCTCCAGCATTTTCATTGGAGGGAGTTTCATTTTGAAAAAAAAAGGCCTTCTGCGACTTGCCAGAAAAGGCTCCATGAGAGCAGGTAGGTTGTGTCCTGAGCAGCTTGAAAGGACCACAGTGTGCACTAACATACTCAGGTTCTCTATAAATACCACATTTTCATTCCTAGTGAGTATATTTGAAACTTTGAACTGTTCAAGAATACTAAATGTTTATAGTGAATTGTTTTGTAACTAGAAAATTATAAGTAAGGAGAGGTCAAAATTAACTACCTACTGCTGCAATTATTATGAAAGTGGGAAGAGGGACCAATGCCAAATTAGCATCCAGACTTTTCTTTAAATTTGACTGTGTCTGCAGAGAAGGAAATAAGCTTCCATTAATAGAATCAGTCTTCTTGAAGGCTATCTTTTGTCCGTGATAGTAGAAGTTCCAACTTGCTTTATACATTTTTCCTGATGATCTCAAATTGGCAGGAAAGAAAGAGGGCTTCCTTGGAATTAAGAGTACCCAGCTGAGTGAACTTATGAGTGGCATAGGTTGTTTCCCCAGAAACTGCTAACAAGTCACAAGACCCTGGGGGTACTTAATGTGAGTGAGCCCCTCTCTGACTCCTCTGGGTGGGGTGTTAATGAGAGCTCCCAGCATTATGTGGCATTATGGTTACGTTCTGTCATTCTGCCTCTGCTTCAGAGTAGACCTGCTTTGGCAGTAAAATATATCACCTTCTCTCTTTTTCCTGTGCCGTCTCTGTGGCCAAACCTAATTCAGCACTCTTAAAACATAAAATAGCATCCTCTATTGGGTTTTAGTGGACACAGGAGGAAGGATTGGCATCTCTTTCCTGTTCTCCAGTCCCTCATCCTTGGTCCTATAACAGATACTCTCATTGTCAGTGATGGACATTCTTGTAAAGGATTCATTCACCATGGTTTTTTCTTCTGAACTTAAGTACTCATTGCTTCCTGACGTTATTAATTTGGTTGAGAGGAAAGCCAAAGAAAAGGCAGAATGTACAGCCTGGCTCCCCAGACTGAGCACAGCACTCACTATTTATGTCTGGCCAGCATAGGACCACTGTCTCTAAGGTTACTGCCTCGTAAGTGGGGCTGACCCACACCTAAATGGCTTATCCACTTTCAGACCAATTAATCTGTAGTTGGGCTGCTTCTTATTGCTTCATTTTCTTTACTTTGTTTATGGAAGCTGTTCACAAAACAGAAGAAGGAATTATAAGCTGAATATACTGGATTGATTTAGTTTCTTCGCTCAAAAGTATGGTACAAAACTAAACTTTTAAAAAATATTCTCATGATTTTTATATCCCCCTTTCTAAGATAATCAGAGAAATATTGTTAAGAAATTCCCTTATATAATCATGCAGAAACATTTATTTAAACTAGTAATAATCAGCAACCAAGATATTTCTTAATCTGTCACTAATAGTTATCATTTTATACCAGAGTCTAATAATCTTTCAAAGGAGTGAAATATTTCTCTATTTACAGGTCAAGGTGGCCATGCATATCTTAAAGAATGGTTGTGGTGGGCCGGACTGTTGTCAAGTATGTATAAGAGAACATTCCAAGAAAATGTAGCTGTATATTAAAATATTTGCATATACTATTAGAACCTCTTATTATTGGAAAATTTAAAAACTAAGTAAATCTTTTGTTTTTTTAATTAACAAAACTCAAAATATATAATATTTAAGCCTGTAAAAGCCATTCAGCAGTTTAATAGCTTATTTACTTTCAATGACAACACTTTTTTTAAACCTATCTGATTAACACGTTTGATATACTTGTGTATTTTTTACCCTGCTCACCTTAAAAAGGTAATTTTGAAAGTGAAAGTTTGTAAAGTCCTGTTTTTAGTTCTTCCCTCTCCATTGGTTCTCATCCAAATTGAAAAAGAGGTATGTATTTGATAAGACCTGATGATCACCTTTAAAAAGTAATTCTTTTTAAAGAAAAAATTATCCTTAAGACACTGAACCTTGATTATTCATTCAACAAATATTTATTGATCATCTCTTATATGCCAGGTATTGTTCTAGATGCTGGAGATACATTAGAGGAAAAATTGAAAAATTCCTATCCCTGTGAAACTTACATTCTAGGTGGGAGACAAACAATAAATGAGATAAATAAGTTAAAGAGAGTGTGTGTGTGCACACTAAGGAGAAGGAGTAAAGTCAGGAAGGGGGGGTATAACATGGAGGATAGATAGGTTTAAAATTTTAGATATGGTGCCAGGGCAAGCTTCACCGAAAAGATAATATGTGAAGAAAAGATATAAAGGAAGTAAGGGATCTGGTCACATAGATATTTGGGTTAAGAACATTTAAAGCTGGTAGAAATAGTAACTGAAGGCCATGAGGTGCAACCATGCCTGACCATGCCTGGCCAACTCCAGGATGGCCCTCGGTTACTCTCACCTCTGTTATATTCACACCTTTGTGTAATCCCCTTTCACACTGAGTTAGTGATCAGTGTGATCAGAGAATGCCGTGGAAGTGATGATGTTGACTTCTGAGATTAAGTCATAGAAGGCATAGCACCTTTTTCCTTGATCGCTTGAATCACTTGCTCTGGGGAAAGCCAGTAATTTGGTGTAGGAAGTACCTGGGCTGACAGGATGGGGTGATGTCATGAATTTGATCTGGATGTGTTAAAGTTAGAAATGCCTGTAAGATATTCAAATAGATGTGTGAAGTTGGTAGTTAGATAGGTCTGGGAATTCTGCAAATGGGTCCAGGCTGGAGATAAAAGTTTGGGATTCACCACTGCTATTTAAAGCCACAAGATTGGACGAGACCATGTAGGAAATGAGAATAGTTATAAAAAGAGGCTCAAGATAGAGACCTGAGAGCATTCCGGGTCTATGTAGAGTGCAGGAGGAGGAGTGGGAAGAAGCTGAAAAGGAGCAGCCAGTGTGGTAGGAGGAGACTGAGGGAGCTTGATATTGTGGGAGCCAAGTGAAGAAAGCATCTGAGGGGCAGAAGGTGCTTGTGTGTGTCAGGTGGTGCTGCTTTAGAGTAGGTGCGATGAGGATTGAAAGTGACCATTGAGTTTAGCAGTGTACAAGTCCTTGGTGACCTTGAGAACAGCAGTTTTGTTATTAAAACTCTTACACAAAACTTTTGAACAAAAAGCAATGTTGGCGTTTATGGTAATGGTGGACTAGGTAATTGAATCAACATTCCTGCTGAAAAAAAGTTAAAAAGCTGGACAAAAGATAAATATCATCCTCTCAAAAGCATCAAACAGTTAACTTGATAGTGAAGACTTACTTGGCCAAGATCAAGGAAAGGATTAGAGTCAGAAGGATAAGCTGCAGATATGAGTATTTATGCCCTGGAGATAATTGGAGACTCAAGAGGAGAGGAGATGGCTGAGAGATAGGGTAAACCTTTGAACTGTGCTAACAAGGGTCAGCGTCTGGTGCTGCCAAGAAGGAGAAACACTACCTGCTCTGGGCTGGTACTGTGGAAAGGCTGCATCTTGGGACTGCACTGGAATCATTTGTGTGCACTGGATAGCCTATAGCCTTGCCCTCTGGCACCTCAGGAGAAAGTAAATGTTCTTTCTTGGAGTTATGTTATCATCTTGACCTTAAATTGTTTCAATAAGTAATTTTTAAAATGTACCCCCGCAAAAAAGTACATTAGATTAAGAAAATTTTACAAAAACAACAGAAAGAAACCTGACCAATTGACTCTCCAGATATTAGAAATATCACAACCATAAAACAGCTGTGCTTATGACAATAAACTGTATTATAACAATGTTACAAATTTGGAAAAGAACTAGAAAATAATTATAAAATTAAAAAATGCATAAACAAAAATTGAATGCATTAGTTTAATACAGTAGCTTAGGTGTGGTTGAAGAGAGACAGTGAATTGAAGGTAGTTTGGAAGAAATCTAGAATGAAGCAAGCAGAGACAAAAGGATAGAGAATACAGGTAAGAGGATTATGGAAAGAATAAAGTTAAGAGGATATGGAGGGACAGACAGAAGCAATGTTTGAAGAGGAAATGGCCGAGAATTTTCTAGAACTAACCAAAATTATGAAACACAGATTCAAGAAGCCCAGTCAGACCTACCCAGAATCTGTGAAAGGAAAACTGGACCTAAACACACCATAGTAAAATTGATGAAAACCAGAGACAGAATAACTTAAAAGCAGTTAGAGAAAAATTTGTTACCTCAAAGGGGTAACAAATTGAAAGCTGAGTTTTCAGCAACATTGGAAGTAGAAAACAGTAGGAAATACATTCTCAAAGTGCAACAAACATGTTTTGGACAAACTAAAACTTACAGTGTAACTATACTACAGCAGATTTAAAAGCATATTTAGTTAGCAGAAGGAAGTTGATACAGATAGGAGTTTAGAGATACAGGAAGAGACTGGTGAGTATGTGAGTACATCTGAGTGATTGCTGATGAATACAAATAATAAAAATGGCTCATGGATTTCAAATATCCATACACAAAATTTAAAAACACAACAATTAAAATAAGTTGGGAAGGACAAAATGGATTAAAGGGTTTTAAGTTTCTGGTATTGTCTGGAAGGAGAGCAAGGCTAAACATTAACATTAGACAGGTTAGGATGCATGTTGTAATGTCTAGGGTATCTCATAAATAGATCGAGTATTCAGCTTTCTAATTAATGGAAGAAAGAATGGAATGATAAAGTTTTTTTTAAAGCAAGAAAGATGAAGAAGAAGAACATGGTCTAGGCAAGACTAATAGTACATAAGAAAATGGAAGTAGTCAGGCAAAATCCAGAAAGAGACTTGCTTTAAGCTTTTTTTTTTTTTTTTGTCCTCTTTGAGACCTGCCGCACCGCGCTCAGCCAGTGAGCACTGTGAGCGCACCGGTCATCCCTATAGAGGATCCGAACCCGTGGTGGGAGCGCTGCTGCACTCCCAGCACCGCACTCTCCCGAGTGCGCCACGGGCTCGGCCCATTTTTTTTTTTTTTCCTTTTTAAGGAAGTCAATGTCATGCATAAATAGGATTGCAAGACTATTGTAGGTAAAAAGATGTTTGAGGCATTACAGCCAAATTCCTTGATTGAATTCTAGTAGGGGGAGAAGGTCTGCCCACTGACTGACCGAGCGCCAGAGAGGCCTGCCCATCAACCAAGCAGGAGCTATGGTAGCTTACCGCATACTCAACTGCACTGATACAAGAAGAGTCGCCAGCAGAACCTACAAATAGAGGAGGAAGTCTTTTCCCTCATAGCACACTGCAGAGTAACAGAAGAAACAGGTGTCCTACAAGATGACCAAATGTCAGTGAAAAAACACAAGAACTACAGATAAACAGGAAGGTTTGACACCACTGAAGGAATATGGTAATTCTCAAGTACTAGATTCACTAGAGCAGGAAACCCTTGAGATGTCTGAAAAGGAATTCTGAGCACTGATCTTAAGAAAACTCAGAGAGAAGAATCAATTAGAGAACACAATGAAATAAGAAAAAATATCTAAGATATGAAGGAGGAAATTTGCAAAGAGATTAATACCTTAAAAAAGAATGTAACAGAAATCCTAGAACTGAAGGATTCACTCAGTGAAGTAAAAAACAGAACACAGCTTGAGCAGCAGGCTAGAGCAAGCAGAAGAATTTCAGACCTCAAACATGGTCCTTTTGAAATAACCGAGGCAGACCAAAACAAGGAGAAAAGAATTTTTAAAAATGAAGAAAATCTAAGAGAGCTAGCAGACAACCTCAAGTGCACAAACATCTGAATCATGGGTATTCCAGAAGGGAAGGAGAAAGGAAAAGGCTTTGACCCTATTCAAAGAAATAATAACAGAGAATTTCCCAGGTATAGGGAGAGATGCAGACCTTCAGATCCAGGGAGCCCATGATTCCCAAACAGATTCAGTCCAAAAAGATCCTCTCCAAGACACAGTGTAGTCTAACTGGCAGAGCTCAAAGAGAGAATTCTAAAATTAGCAAGAGAAAAGCATCAAGTCAACTATAAGGGAACCCCCATCAGACTAACAGTAGACTTCTCAACAGAAACCTTACAGGCTAGAAGAAAATGGGGTGATATATTCAAAATACTAAAAGATAAAAACTGCCAGCCAAAAATTCTATACCAAGCAAGATTGTGTTTCAGAAATGAGGGAGAAATAATGTATTTCCCAGACAAACAAAAATTATGGAAGTTCACTACCACATGACCAGCCCTGCAAGAAATACTCAAAGGAGTCCTGCCTCCAGAATCTGAAAAATTATAATCAGTGTTGCAGATTTGTAAGAGCAAAACCCACTGTTAAAACCAAAATGTAACAAGAAAGAGAAAGAAGCTATATCGTGTCACCTCAAAAATCCAATTAACATTGAAGATGAAAAATAAAAGTGGAAGTAAGGAAAAGATGATATAAAATATCAATACAAAAAGCAATATAATGACAGGAGTAAAGCAAACCTATCAATAACAACCCTAAATGTAAATGGGTTAAACTCCCCATTCAAAAGACACAGACTAATTGGATTAAAAAGCTAGACCCAGCTATATACTGTCTTCAGGAGACCCACCTCAACTATAAAGACAGCACAGACTACAAGTGAAGGGATGGAAGAAAATATACCATGGAAATGGAACCCCCAAATGAGCAGGAGTAGCTATTCTTATATCAGATAAAATAGACTTCAAACCAAAAAGCATAGAAAGAGACAAGGCCATTATATGGCCAGCCCATGGCTCATTTGGGAGAGTGTGGTGCTGATAACACCAAGGCTGTGGGTTCAGATCCCTATATAGGGATGGCCAGTTAGATCACTTGGGAGAGCGTGATGCTGACAACACCAAGTCAAGGGTTAAGATCCCCTTACCAGTCATCTTTAAAAAAAAAAAAAGCCATTATATAACAATAAAGGAATCTATCCAGTTAGAAAACATAACAATCATAAACATGTATATACCCAACTCTGGAGCACCTGTATTTGTAAAGCAAACATTCTTAGACCTAAAAAAATAGATAGACACCAATACAACAATAGTGGGTGACCTGAACACCCCTCCCTGAGCATTGGACAGATCTTCCAGGCAACAAATCAACACACATGACATAAACTACACCTTAGTCTATTTGGACCTGGCAGACATCTACAGAACATTTCATACAACAACTACAGAATACACATTCTTCTTGTCACATGGAACATTCTTCAGGATAGACCATGTTAGGTCACAGATCAAGTCTCAGCAAATTTTAAAAAACTTGAAATCATTCCAAGTATCTTTTTAGACCACAATGGATTAAAAGTGGAAATCAATAACAAGCAAAATTCTGGAAGCTATACCAGTGCATGGAAACTACACAACACTTTTCAATGACCTATGGGTCCAAGAAGAAATTAAACAGAAAATCAGAAAAATTCTTGAAACTAATGAAAGTTAAGATATATCTGGGCCAGCCCGTGACTCACTCGGGAGAGTGCGGTGCTGATAGCACCAAGGCCCCAGGTTCGGATCCCACATAGGGATGGCCGGTTCGCTCACTGGCTGAGCGTGGTGCTGACAACACCAAGTCAAGGGTTAAGATCCCCTTACCGGTCATCTTTAAAAAAAAAAAAAAATGATATATCATACCCAAACCTGTGGGATACTGCAAAAGCAGTATGAAGAGGGAAACTTATTGCAATAAACACATCAAAAGAATGGAGAAAGATTTTAAAAAAGAAAGCAATGGAAAGACTTCAAATAAATGACCTAACTATGCCTCAAAGAACTAGAAAACAACAATCCAATCCTAAAGCTAGTAGACGAAGAGAAATAAGTAAGATTGGGGCAAAACTAACTGAAATAGAGACCCAAAAAATGATACAAAAGATCCATGAAACGAAAAGTTTTTTGAGAAGATAAATAAAATAGACAAACCATTAGTTAGGTTAACAAGAAAATGAAGAGAGAAGACCCAAATTAAAAAAATCAGAAATGAAAAGGGAGATATTACAGCCGACACCACAGAGATATGAAGAATCATCAGAGATTATTATAAATAACTATATGCCAATACGTATGGAAACCTGGAGGAAATGGATATATTACTGTACACATACAAATTTCCAAGAGTGAACCAAGAAGAAATAGAAAACCTGGACAGACCAATAACAAGCAAAGAGATTGAAGCAGTAAGAATGAAAAGCCCAGGACTGACTTTACAGCTGAATTTTATCAAATCTTTAAAGAAGAATTAATACCACTTCTCTTGAAAATTTTCCAAAAAATTGAAACAGAAGCCATTCTCCCAAACTCATTCTATGAGGCCTGTATCACCCTGTTACCAAAACCAGATAAAGATATAGCAAAAAAAGAAAGTTACAGTTCAGTATCCTTGATGAACATAGATGCAAAAATCCTCTACAAAATATTAGAGGTCAAAATACAGTAACACATGAAAAAAAATTACATACCATGATCAAGTGAGATTCATTCTAGGGATGCAAGTATGGTTCAACATATGCAAGTCAATAAATGTGATACACCACATCAACAAAACCAAGGACAAACACCATGTGATTATCTCATGATTATCTCAAGAGATGCAGAAAAAACATTCACCAAAATTCAACATTGCTTCATGATTAAGACTGTCAGCAAATTAGGCATAGAAGGAAATTATCTCAAGCCAATAAAAGCCATTTATGACAAACCAACTGCCAGTATCATCTTTAATAGGAAAAGTTGAAAGCTTTTCTTTTCAGAACAGGAACAAGACAGGGATGTCCACTTTCACCACACCTGTTTAACATCATATTGGAAGTACTAGCCAGAGCATTCAGGCTGTAGAAAGAAAGAAAGGGTATCCAGATTGGAAAGAATAAAGTTAAAGTATCCCTGATTGCAGATGACATGATCTTATATATAGAAAAAGCTATAGACTACTAAAAAACTCTTAGAGCTGATTAACAGTTTCAGTAATGTTGAATGATATAAAATTAACACCCCCAGATCAGTAGCGTTTATTTACTCCAGTAACAAACTAGCAGAAAAAGAAACCAAGAAAGGAAGGCCATTTACAATAGTTACCAAACAAATAAAATACCTAGGAATCATTTTAGCCAAGGAGGCAAAAGATCTCTACAATGAGAACTACAAAACTACTGAAAGAAATTAGAGAGGACACAAAAAGATCAAAAGACATACCATACTTTTGGATGGAAAGAATTAATGTGAAAATGTCCATTCTACCCAAAGCAATTTACAGATTCAATGCAATACCCATCAAAATACCAGTGACATTCTTCACAGAAATAGAAAAATCAATCCTAAAATTCGTATGGAAGTATAGAAGACCCTAAATAACCAAAGTAATCCTGAATAAAATAATAAAGCTAGAGGCGTAACACTACCCAACTTCAAATTATATTACAAAGCTGTTGTAACCAAAATGGCATGTTAGTGGCATAAAAACAGACTCTTGGATCAGTGGAACAGAATAGAATACCCGGCAGTCAACCCAAATTCTTACAGCCAACTGTTCTTTGACAAAGGCTGGAAGAACACACTTTGGGGAAAAGACAGCCTCTTCAATAAATGGTGCTGGGAAAGTTGGACTTCTATATGTAGGAGAATGAAACTGGACTTGTACCTCTCACCATATGCTAAAATCAACTCAAAATGGATTAAAAACTGAAGTATAAGACCCAAAACCATAAATTACTAAGGGGAAGCACTCCAGGAAGTAGGACTGGGCAAAGACTTTATGAATAAGACCCCAAAAGCACAAGCAACAAAATAAAAAATAGACAAATGGAACTGTGTCAAACTAAAAAGCTTCAGCACAGCAGAGGAAACAATTAGAGCAGAAGGACAACCTACAGGATGGGAGAAAATATTTACAAACTATACATGCAACAAGGGGTTAATATCCATAATATATAAAGAACTCAACTCTACAGTGAAAAACCAAATAATCCAATTTAAAAATGGGCAAAGGAGATGAGTAGAAATTTTTCAAAGGAAGATATATAAGTGGCCAACAGGTACATGAAAAAATGCTCATCATTAGTAGTCATCAGAGAAATGCAATCAAAATCACATTGAGATATCACCTCAGACCAGTTCAACTGGCCAAAATTAAAAAGACCTAGAATAACAAATGCTGGCAAGGATGTGGGGAAAGAGGAACTCTTTACACTGTTGGTGGGACTGTCAGTTAGCACAGCCATTATGGAAAATAGTGTGGAAATTTCTCAAAACATCTACAGATAGAACTGCCATATTATCCAGCAATCCCACTACTGTGCATATATCCAAAGGAATGGAAATCATCATGTCAGAGGGATTCCTGCACTGCCATGTTCACCATAGCTCTATTTATAATAGCCAAAGTATGGAACCAACCTAAGTGTCCATCAATGGACGACTGGATAAGGAAAATGTATATATACACAATGCAGTACTACTCAGCCATAAAAAAGAATGAAATTCTGCCATTTGCAACAACATGGATGAGTCGAGAAAATTATGGTAAGTGAAATAAGCCAGGCGAGGATAGAGAAATACCACATGTTCTCACTCATAACTGGGTGCTAAGAAAGAAGGAAAGGAAGGAAGAGAGAAAGAGACAAAGAAAGGACCAAAACAGTACATTGAACTTTCAGAAGGAGACAACAAACTTAAGGACACTAGAGATGGTGGGGAGGCAGAGTGGGGGTTTGGGGAGGGATAGATTGGGTAAAGGGCATAAAGAAAAATCACACTTTGTAATAACGAATATGCTTATAATAAAAAATTTTAAAAACCAACTCCAGTAGGAACTAACCATCTATAGAATACATTTTAGGAATTAAAGGAAAAAGTTTATTTAGTGAATGAAAAAGCACACTGCAAAGTTTGGAAAAAAAAAATTGCAACATGGTTAACCAACAGACGATTCATGCCCAAAATATTTACTTACCTTAAATCAGTAATAGATAGGGGATAACCTTGAACAGCTATTTCCCTGAAAGATTTCACATGGCCAATAAAGAAATGAAAATTGGAAATGCAATTGAAAACATCCTGTACCCTCACAAATTAACAGATATTTAGGTCTGACCATGCCCAGTGTTGGGGAGAATGTGGAACAAAAGGAGCTTTCTACACTGACTGCTGTGTGAAAATTGGCATAGCCATTTTAGAAAACACTGTAGCCAAGAGGTATCCTTTTGTGAAATTACGCCTCTCCCCTGCAGTGGCTTTTCAACTCAGATAATATCCTTAATGGGACTCACAAAGGTCCTGTTCAGAGTGGCCTGGCACCCTCTGACTCACCAGCCAGTCTCCCCTTGCTGGAGCCACACAGGCTTTTTTGGTGTTGAGATATGCCCAAGGTTTTCTTCAGTCAGGGTTTTTGTATTTGCTATTCTCCCTGCTTGGGAAGTGTTACCCCAGATAGGTGCATGGTATAAACCTCCTTGCTCAACTTCAGACTGTTCAAAAATTTCTTTATGTGAGAGCCCCTAACTAACACCACAGCGTGAAGTAGGTTACTTCCTCCTTTGCTTTGTTTTTTTGTCATAGCACTTTTAAACACTTGACATATGCATTTTGTTTGTCTCCCTTCCCCCATGAAAAATGTGAGTTTTATGAAAGCAGTGTCTTTGTTTTGGTTCCTGATGCATTTCCTGATCCTAGAACAGGAACTGGCACATAGTATGAGTTCGGGTTTAAAAAAAGAGGAGCCAGTGAAAAAGACTTGGGAGGAGTGCCTTTATATCAGTGTTGGCATCTTTTAATTGATTTGTGTTTCTTGTCCTAGGATAAAAATATCTATTTAAAATTTTTCCTGAAACACGTATGTGAGCATTAACTAGATTCCTTCAATTTAAATTATAGATTTGTGTTGTTTCTAATTGATTTGGGCTCTATTCTGGTGTTGGTAATTTACAGGAGAACCATAACCCTTACTAGTAGATGGGAGGAAATACGGAAGTTACTAAATATGGTTGGACTAATATATAGATGTTGCATAAAATGCAGGCATTTCTAAGTTGATTACATGAATTCCTATCTGAGACCTTTTTTTCTGTTCATATCCAAGTGGGAGCTGGGGAGGTGGCCAACTTTGCTGCTTATGCGTTTGCACCAGCCACACTTGTGACTCCACTGGGAGCTCTCAGCGTCCTAGTAAGGTAAGGACACTACGTTTCACATGTGGAAAGTCAGTGTTTTAATCTGTGAAATACTCAGTACTGTCTTATTACATGTGTTCAGCATAATTTATATATCAGCAACCTTTACTTTCGCTTTTACACTATGTAGTAATTTGCTTTTAAAAGTTAATTTTGTGCATAGGCAAGCTATGAGTTTTTGGGAGAAAATGATTTTATGCTTTGTCTTGCTTGTATTCAGAACCAGCACTAGTTCTACTTTAATTTCAAATTTTTAAAATTCCAAGTTAGCTTGTCTGAACGTTTATCATTCAGCACCCATACACTTTGGTAGGTTGTGGTTGGTGATGAGTAAATTTCTATACCTACTACAGATAATTACTGACTGGGGCAAGGTTACATGCTCCTCCTGAAGACTGGCCAGGGGTGCATGTTTTGAACAAGCAGTTCATGACTTGTCAAGTTTCTGTTATTTTAGTCATTAGTCCAAACAACTCAGCCCATTTTGAAGTCTGGATTTTGGTTACTATTCCCAAAGCTGATTGATAGAAATTTCTATCCTTTTTTCCACCCCAAGAAACTATATATTAAAATAGGGTTATGGTACAAGTCTTTACCCTTACTTATTTTTTTATTGTACCATTATGATATTTATTGGCTTATACTATATTTTCTTTTTACGATGGATAAAACTAGCTATGTTATTGAAACTTGGTAATTTATTTAATAGGCAAGTTATATACAATTCAATGAAACATAAGAGAGATGTATCAACCAGTGGAAATAAATTAAAATTGAGCAAATTTTAAGCATTGGTTTGCATATAGATTGTTAATTAGAACATAAATTTGGGGCCGGCCCGGTGGCGCACTGGAGAGTGTGCCGCTTGGGAGTGTGGCGGCGCTCCCGCCGAGGGTTCGGATCCCATGTGGAGACCGGTTCCCGCTCACTGGCTGAGCG
>NW_007729090.1:65990-106996 GCF_000696425.1 Galeopterus variegatus
GGCCAGTAAAAAAGACAAAAAGGAAAAAAAAAAAAAAAGAAGAACATAAATTTGTACTAATTGTTGCTCTTTTTATTGTAAATTTCATAGTGACTTCTTACAGTAGAAAGATGGTAGATATACAGGTTTAGTGTATGATGAAGGTGATAACCTAGAAATTTTCATTTTGTGATTGAATGTACATTTTCTTTACCTTGGCTGAAAGAAAGAATCTTAAACTCAGTTTTAGTTAGAGTTCAATGATTTAAATTACGAGTTGTGTTGATATTTAAAAATGAGAAAAGTAAGTGATTATTTTAAAGTTCTTAACCTTCTTTTTCTCCCCATTTTAGTGCCATTCTTTCTTCATACTTTCTAAATGAAAGACTTAATCTTCATGGGAAAATTGGATGTTTGCTAAGTATTCTAGGATCTACAGTTATGGTCATTCATGCTCCGAAAGAAGAGGAGATTGAGACCTTAAATGAAATGTCTCACAAGCTAGGTGATCCAGGTAAGAAAAAAGAAAAGTTTTATTAGTCTTACTGCATTTTACTTTTTAAGTTAGTTTTTACTTTAGTCAAAATTTTATGTGCACATTAATTGTTCTACATGGCTTATTATGAAACATAGTAGTCATGTTCCCTTCCATCCCTCCCCTCCCAACCCATACCCCTATTTTGTTCTTAAACTCTGTATTTCTAAATAACGTGTTTGTATTGCTACTACTTCTTTGGCTTTAGGCATCAACTTTTATATCTGTCATCTATTGTACCTATGTAATTTCGTTTAAATTATTTGTTTACATTATCATCACTACCTTTATCTTAGTCATATTATGACTACTTTTCCTTTCTTGTATGACTTGTGATTTTCCTGAACTAATAATTATCTTGTTTGCTCAGTTTTCTGTGAATTTATCAGTTCATCCTAGAATTCTTCCCTAGTTGTCTAATTCTACTCTCAGTAATTTCAAACATATTAGGTATTCTTGGTTTCATTTCTTTTCAAGATTTCTCTTCTAGGGCCCTCTGTTTGGCCTCAGTCTAGACCGGCGTCTTGAGAATGCCAGAGCAGTTGCCATCCTGTATTCTCCTGGGCATTCCCTTCACTTCTCACTTTTTCCTGGATCTCTTTATTTCTTGAATCCTGGATTTGCACCTCCATTTTGATGGAGTCACTCTAGGAGGAGATAAGAAAGGGCAAAGAGGAGATGGGACTTGTTGAAACCTCCTGTATCCCAAAGTGTCTTTAACCTACCATGATCTCCATTGTCTACTCCTTTCCAGTGTTGCTGTTGAGAAATCAAAAGCAGTTGATTCTTTATCTCTTATATGTGACTGATTTTTTGGTCTTTGGAAGCATTTAGGTTGTTCCTTTTGCCCTTGGTGTCTGCAATTTCATACTGACATGCCTAGATGTGGGTCCATGTTTGTCCATTGTGCTAGGTACTTGGTGGGTCTTTTTAATTTCAAAATTCATGTCTTACTCTGGGGAACAGAACTGAATTACCCCTTTGACATTCTTCCCTGTTTTCTCTTTGTGAAATTTATCTGTTGATTGGACCTTCTGAACCAGACCATTAATTTTCTTACATTTTTCCCCGTTTTAATTTTTCGTTTTTGCTCTGCCTTCTGGGAGATTTCCTCAGTTTTATTTTCAAGCCCTTCTTTTGAGTTTTTATTTCTGCTGTTATATTTTTAATTTCCAAGAGTTTGCTTTTGTCTTTGAATCTTAGTTATTTTAAAGTCTTTTTACAGGTTGACGTTGTAAGACTGGCCCAAAAGCACAAATATTACTTGTTGGGAAGGCTCATCTCGCAAAGACCAGGAGACAGAGTTCGAGGCAATAACGCAAGAGGTCTTTATTTTCAGCATGCTGAAGGTCACCCCATTTTCAGGACAGGAGTGGCCCTGAGCTCTTAACTCAAGCATCTTTTATACAGTTTGCTAGGCAGGCTTTGGTAACAGGCTGGGTTGTACGCCGTTTATTGGCCACTTTAAGCAATTTTTAAAACCATTGGGCTTTTAGCTTTTGGCGGGCAAAGGAAGGACTGAGGTATTGACCAATGGTCCACCCCCCTCTTTCCTCCCTTGGTGTCCAAAAATAAGGTAATCAGGTGATCATACTCCCTTCCTGGAACAGGGTGAACTTTGGGCTCTTTGGAAAGTCCCTTCCCCCTGGCAGCGGAAAGTCCTAATCTTCTGGAGACGGAAGGTCTTAAGCACCTGGTTTTGTTTACCAAAAAGGTTGGGGGTTATCTCTACCTCCACAACGTCAGTATTAGGATTGTTTGTAGGCCTGTTTCTATGATCTGTTTTTTCTTTTGGTTTCAGGCATTTAGTTTTGTCTTTTGGCATTTTTGATCGAATACTGGACCTAGGATATTAAAAAGTGTAAAGGTTCCTTATGATGTTTTCTTTTCTCAGAGAGAACTTCAGTTCCCTCTGGCACGCAGATAAGAGTACAATAGATCACCTTCACCTCGAAGGTGTCATTTTATGCTTTGCTGGGTCTGGTTTCTTTCCAGTTTGCCTTTATTCTTGTACTTAGTCCCTCTGGCTCTCAAGTGGTAGTTCGGGATGTTGACTTGGGCCCCTCCATCCGTGGAGCCAGCATCTAGGTCTTCATTCCCTCAAGACAAGAAAACCCCTACTCAGCTCTGTGGCATCCTGGCCAGGCTTTCCTGTGGCTTGTCTAACTTCAGCTATGCAGCTTATGTGCTCACAGACACCAGAAGAGGACTTGCACACAGAAACTTGGGCTCATTGCCCTGCAGTTCCCGCCTTTCTAGATCTTGGCCCATTAAGTCCCAGCTGCTTATGCAGCACCAAATTCCTGCTTGTTTTTACCTAGTCCACTGTGAGATCGTAAGTTTCCACTGGCCTTTATGCTCATCCTTGCCCCCTGTGTTGACAGTTGCCCTGAGGGAAGAAGTGCAGAGGTGAGTGCTGGGCAGATTTTTCCCATTTCTCTGTATTTTGGCCCTTTAAGTTCTGGCTTTGATTGCTCTTCAAATAAATGTTTTTGTTTGGGGATTTTTTGTTTTTGTAGTTTATCCATCATTTGCAGTTGTTTTGAGTGCAAGGTTAGTCTGGTATTTCATCATTGTTTCTCTGAGGATATTAATGGTAGTTTTTCTTATTTTGGAGGAAGTGGTTATTTTGAAGTTTTCCTCTGTCTACATGAAGGAAAAAAAGGCTTTGCTTTTTTCTGTTTGTTTTGGCTTCTCTCCTGGTGGTCCTTGGTTGCCTACCTTTATTTAAAAGTCAGGCTGGTCAGATCCACAGCAAAGAACCTTCCATTTTTCTGCCTGGCCTCTGGCATACTGGGAGTTGAGTAGGGAGAAAGAGGTTAATACCCAAATGCACACCTTGCTCCAACCCCCTATTTTAGTTGGGCATCGACATGCTCAGCTGCCTCAGAGTCCTGCAGCATGGAGGGCAGTCACCCAGATGTGCAGAACTGGGCAGGGGTCTAGGGTCTCATTGCTTCTTGAGTGGGCTTTCAGCTGGGCCTTGTCTTCAGTCTTGTCTTCACCCTTCTTCAGAGGCATTTTGTACTTTTTGCATGTTCTGTGCTGTGAACTGTGTTGCTTTCTAATCTTTGATCACCGCTATTGTAAGATTCCACTTTCTTGGATCTGTAATATCAATTATTAGTTATCCTCTGCTTTCTATTGCTATCATCTCCTTTCTTATTCTTGTTTTTGTGTATTTGCTTCTTTAAAAATCCTATTACTATATATTTTCTTAGTGGAGTTTGAGTAAGGAACAGAGTAAATTCATGTGACTTTTCTGTGCCTCAGTTTCCTCATATTAAGATGCAGATGGTAGTATCTGTGTAAGAGAGCAGTTGAGTGCAAATTGCTACATAAAGTAAGGTTGAGTGCAAAATTGCTGAGGTCTGATTAGTTAGCTCAGCTGGTTAGAGTGTGGTACTAATAACACCAAGGTGTAGGGTTTGATACCTGTGCCCACCAGCTACCAAAAAACAAAAAATGTCTGGCCCGTAGTGCCACATAATTATTAGCTATTATCATGCTGGTTTCAATTCCCCATATTCAGCCAGAACCCCAACAGTATTTTTCAATTTCTGTCTTTTTTTTTTTGGCAGCTGGCCAGTAGGGGTATCTGAACCCTTGAACTTGGTGTTATCACCATGTTCTCCTGCGTGAGCTAATTGGCCAGCTGCCAGCTGCTCCTCAAGTTCTCTTACTTACTGTTTACTCCAGCTCTTGTCCCTGAATGTTAGACAATTTTACCACTTTTCGGGAAAAATTGATTTATAACTCCTCTGTTCAATTTTAGCATCTATAAGTTCTTGAATATTCAAAAGCATCTCATAATTTCTCCTCCACTAGTTTCTGTCCCTGTTCCAATTGCACCTGTCTCCCTTGCCTTGTGAGTCAGAACACTTAAGTAGACATAAGATGCTGCTTTAAAAATGTTAGTGGTCTCTGGTATTCCTCCTCAGCTGGGTCAACCATGGCGGCCATGAAAATGCTGAACCCCAAGGCCGAGGTGGCCCGCACCCAGGTGGCGCTGGCGGTCAACATCAGCGTGGCGCTGGGGCTGCAGGATGTGCTGAGGACCAACCTGGGGCCCGAGGGCACCATGAAGATGCTCGTTTCTGGCGCTGGAGACATCAAGTTTACCAAAGATGGCAACATGTTCCTGCACAAAATGCAAATTCAACATCGAACAGCCTTCTTAATAGCAAAAGTAGCAACAGCCCAGGAGGACATAACTGGTGATGGTACTACTTCCAATGTCCTTATCATTGGAAAGCTGCTGAAACAGGTGGATCCCTACATTTCAGAAGATCTTCATCCCAGAATAATCACTGAAGGATTTGAAGCTGCAAAAGAAAAAGCCCTTCAATTTTTGGAACACGTCAAAGTAAGCAGAGAGATGGACAGAGAAACACTTTATAGATGTGGCCAGAACATCTCTTCGTACTAAAGTTCATGCTGAACTTGCAGATGTCTTAACAGAGGCTGTAGTGGACTCCATTTTGGCCATTATAAAACAAGATGAACCTATTGACCTTTTCATGATTGAGATCATGGAAATGAAATATAAATCTGAAACTGATACAAACTTAATCAGAGGGCTTGTTTTAGACTGTGGGGCATGGTATCCTCACATGAAGAAAAGAGTAGAAGATGCTTATATCCTCACGTGTAATGTGTCATTAGAATATGAAAAAACAAGTGAATTCTAGCTTTTTCTTTTTTTTTTTTTGTCTTTTTCCGTGTCCGGCAACGGATCGCAACCCTCAGTGTCGCCCCCGGACCGGACCGGGACCGCCAACGGGATTGCAACCCTCGGTGTCGCTCCCGTGCCTCGCTCAGCCAGTGAGCGGGAACCGGTCTGCATGTGGGATCTGAACCCTCGGGCGGGAGCGCCGCCGCGCTTCCCAAGCGGCGCACTATCCATTGCGCCACCGGGCCGGCCCCGAATTCTAGCTTTTTCTACAAGAGTGCAGAAGAGAGAGAAAAACTAGTAAAAGCTGAAAGAAAATTCATTGAAGATAGAGTTAAAAAATAATAGAACTGAAAAAGAAAGTCTGTGGTGATTTGGATAAAGGATTTGTAATTAATCAAAAAGGAATTGACCCTCTTTCCTTAGATGCTCTCACAAAGGAAGGCATAGTAGCTCTGCGCAGAGCTAAAAGAAGTATGGAGAGGCTGACTCTTGCTTGCGGTGGGGTAGCTCTAAATTCTTTTGATGACCTAAATCCTGATTCTTTGGGACACACAGGACTTGTCTATAAGTATACATTGGGAGAAGAGACGTTCACCTTTATTGAGAAATGTAACAATCCTTGCTCTGTCACATTATTGATCAAAGGACCAAATAAGCACACAATCACTCAAATCAAAGACGCAATAAGAGGTGGCTTGAGGGCTGTCAAAAATGCTATTGATGATGGCTGTGTGATTCCAGGTGCTGGTGCAGTGGAAGTGGCAATGGCAGAAGCCCTGATTAAACATAAGCCCAGTATGAAGGGGAGGGCCCAACTGGGAATCCAAGCATTTGCTGATGCATTGCTCATTATTCCCAAGGTGTGGCTACTTTTAACAGTGAATTTTCTAGACTATGCTAAACCATTTTGATAATGTAGGTTTGTTCATAATGAGGATTTCGGATATATGAGTTTGATCATCTAAATGTATTTGGTTCCTCTTAGGAGGCTTGAATATCCAAAGCTTCAGATGGCAAGAGATAACTTTTAAGAATATTTGCAGCATAAGGGTTATACTTGAGTACAAGCTTGCTTTTTGTTTTTGTTTTAAATAGATGAATGTAGTCTTTTGTACTCATTTGGAGGTATAGTTTTAAATTAATTGAAAATACTGTTCATTTAGGGCCAGCCCGGTGGCGCACTGCTACAGTGCACCGCTTGGGAGCGTGGCGGCGCTCCCGCCGAGGGTTCGGATCCCACATACAGACCGGCCGCTCACTGGCTGAGCAAGGTGCGGGAGCAACACCGAGGGTTGCGATCCCGTTGCTGGTCCCGGTCCGGTACGGGCACGACACTGAGGGTTGCGATCTGTTGCTGGTCACGAAAAAAGACAAAAAGGAAAAAAAAGAAAATACTGTTCATTTATTGTAGACTTCACCATCAATGCTTAGATCCTTTCTTTTCAAGCATTAAATATGTTTACTGTAGGTTCTTGCTCAGAACTCTGGTTTTGACCTTCAGGAAACATTAGTTAAAATTCAAGCAGAACATTCAGAATCAGGTCAACTTGTGGGTGTGGACTTGAACACAGGTGAGTCAATAGTACCAGCAGAAGTAGGCATATGGGATAACAACTATGTAAAGAAATAGCTTCTTCACTCCTGCACTGTGATAGCCACCAACATCCTCCTGGTTGATGAGATCATGTGAGCCAGAATGTCTTCTCTAAAAGGTTGATTTGAAGCTTCTCTTGTATCATAGGAATCTTAAAGACTCTACAGAGTGATCCTGAGGAATACAACTGTGGAATTTTTGTCCAAGCTTCAAATGATTTTCAAAGGAATTTTCTTTTCCTTTAAGAAAAAAGGAGAGAACACTGGCACCTATTCAAAATCTGAAGTTTTGAAAATATAATTACAGTATTTTTTAAACTGCACTGAGCATATACACAAAAAGCAGGTCCTTTTTGCCCAGTGAACAGGATGTTTTGCTTTTGCGCAATGACATAAAATTACGTTAGATAAGCCTATGTTATCTATCTTGTTATTAAAAATATTCCTTGAAAAACAAAAAATAAATAAAAAAATAAAAATGTTAGTGGTATAACAATTTGTGAATATGAAGCATACTCTAATCTTCCATCTAACTAAATTTTTGTGGGTGTGCTTTTGCTGGGACAGCAAAAGAAAGCTGGTTTTTGTCACCTTTCACAGTGATGGAGACACAAAAGATTACTTAGAGCGCATGTATTCAGAGCAATGAGAAGCCTGAAGGGACTGCACCAAGGGAAAACTGCTTCAAGAGAGGAGAGCCCAGGCTCAGCCCCAAGTCAGTTTTTGCTTCAGTTTTTATTGTAAAGACAAAAGTTTCAGAACAAAAACAGATGGTTAATCATAGTGAAAATATAAACAAACTGGCTATGTGACAATCTTCATTAAAGCATGTGTAACTTAAAATAGTTTAAGCAATTTACCATCAAAAGGAGTCATAAAACTAAGCTATGTGACGTATACAAAAAGAAACAATGAGATAATCAGCAAAGTGCCTAACTCCCTAAGAAACTCAAAGAAACAGCTTAGGGTGAGATGTGGAACATTCCCCAAGCAATAATTAATCTAACAGAATGTCCTTGAAGATTTTAACTTACACACTTTCCCATCATTTAGGTTTAGCTAAGCTAAGAGCAACTGTCCCCAGAACAATCCCTGTTCTACTTCAATTCTCATATGTATATCAAAGGCTTTAGTCCTGTGAAAGTTTTCTGATCTTTCTCAATCTTAGCATTTCTAGGTGTTTTCCTAAAGGGTTGGGCTTTGGTCCCCTATACTAGAGGCTTTGGCCTTCTATGCTAAGGACTTTGGTCCTCTAAAATACATGCGTTTTATTTCTATTATTTATTTCATTAATAACTGTTTAGTCAATATCTTCCACAGGTTTTTATTTGGGGGCCATATCTTTTCTTCCTATTAAGTTTATTATAATTTTTTTTTTGATCTTCTGTGGAATATTGGAGAAATTTGACTAAATATAAGTTTTCTTTGCCTCCTCCAGGTTTTGTGGTCTTTGCAACCCTTGTGGTCATTGTGTCTTTGATTTTAATCTTCGTGGTGGGACCTCGCCATGGACAGACAAACATTCTTGTGTACATAACAATCTGCTCTGTAATTGGAGCGTTTTCAGTCTCCTGTGTTAAGGGCCTGGGCATTGCTATCAAAGAGCTGTTTGCTGGAAAGCCTGTGGTGCGGCATCCCCTGGCCTGGATCCTGCTGCTGAGCCTCATCATCTGTGTGAGCACACAGATTAATTATCTAAATAGGGCCCTGGATATATTCAACACCTCCATCGTGACTCCAATATATTACGTATTCTTTACAACATCAGTTTTAACTTGTTCAGCTATTCTTTTTAAGGAGTGGCAAGATATGCCTGTTGACGATGTCATTGGTACTCTGAGTGGCTTCTTGACAATCATTGTGGGGATATTCTTATTGCATGCCTTTAAAGACGTCAGCTTTAGTCTAGCAAGTCTGCCTGTGTCTTTTCGAAAAGATGAAAAAGCAGTGAATGGCAGTCTCTCTGGTATGTATGAAGTTCTTAATAATAATGAAGAAAGCTTAACCTGTGGAATTGAACAACACACTGGTGAAAATATCTCCCGAAGAAATGGAAACCTGACAACTTTTTAAGAAAGACGTAATTAAATGGTTAGTCTCTGATTTTGGTACAAAGCGAATTTGAATATCAGAATGTGTCTAAAAAAGCACTGTCCTCAAATAATGTTCTCTAAAGACAATCTTTTCTAAAGTTTCACTAATTTGGACCAAGAAATTACTTTTCTTATATTTAAACAGTGGTAACTTACAATTTGACCTCATTATATGGCCAGTTTCTACTAACACTGTCTTATTGTGGAGGTACTTTACATTTTGATTCCTTCTCCAAAATCCAAATGCACTGACAGTTTTAAGTCTATAAAAAATGCTTTATTTTTTCATTGGTGATGAAAGTCTGAAATACACATTTGTCATCCCTACTTCATCAATCCGTGATCATATAAGGCTTTTCGATTTTAAAAAAGATCAAAATTATCTGAGTATGTTATCCTGTGATTTATTTACCTTTCCTATAAAAATGACTCCTGTTTGATGAATTATTTTAATTTTGAAATGTTAGTTTAAAGGAATCCTAAATTATTATATGAGAGAAACTCATAGATCAAAAAAGGGTAGGAAATCACACCAAGGAAATATTTCTCAGGCTGAAATTTGTCACCATGAATCTGGTCTGCGTGCATATGGCGGCCATCTGAGACAGCACCTTGCTGAGTCAGCGCATCCTGCATCTGCAGGGCCACTTTGCACCCTGGCTGGGTTTTGCTTTAGTTACTCTAATCCCATGATGCCTGGAACCTTGATTACCATTTTACATCAGTCCTTGTACTTTTCACTATATTTTCATGAGTTAAATTGTCATTTAGACCTTTTAACAACTCTGGGAAGTAAAATCAGAAGACAGGTTATTTCTTAAATTTAGCTCACGTTATAATAAAAAGACAAGTTGAAACAAATTTCTAAGTCTGAATGCTTAGAACTAACTTAAAATGCTTGTAAAATATGGTCTCTTCATACCAGGTATTTTACTTAAGAGTTTGTTTGGGGCTGGCTGGTTAGTTCATCTGGTTAGAGTGTGGTGCTGATAACACCAAGGTCCAGGGTTCAGTGCCTGTACCACCATCTGCAAAAAAAAGTGTTTGGACTTCTGTATATTTTGGTCTTTCAGAAAATATGGTGACGGGCCGAGCCCGTGGGGCACTTGGGAGAGTGTGGCGCTGGGAGCGCGCTAGTGCTCCCACTGTGGGTTCGGATCCTATATAGGGATGGCCGGTACGATGCGCTCACTGGCTGAGTGCGGTGTGGCCGGTCACAAAAAGGACAAAAAAAAAAAAAAAAAAAAAGAAAAAGAAAATATGGTGAAATGTTACACTTTCCTCTATGTAATGGAGACAGAAAAAAGAGAAAGAATTCACTCAAAGTACCATGAATAAGGCCTGGAGGGACTGCCACCCATCAGGGGAGCAGCCCCAATTCAAAATCAGCCTTTCTTTTTATTGACAAGACAAGGAAGTTTCACAAGAAAAGTCAGTTGATTCAGTCATCAAAGAAGGACATAAAAACAGGCTGTGTAAAACTTGTAACAGCAGTAAATTAACAAAGTGACATTCCAGAATGTAATTTGTAAAAAAAACTAGGTTAATTTACCAACAGCTTGTCTTTAGTAAACATTTTCTTTTCCACATACTTCCTATAGCACTTTCCTTAGCATATTTAAACAGCATTAAAGCAGTTTCCTTACCATATCTTAAGAACAATCAGTAGGTTAAATAGTCAATAGTCATTCAAGCCAGAATCAAACCAGCAACCTAAAACAGTCAAAGTACACAATCCCATCCCTAAACAGTGATTACAATTGATTAGATGGCTTTTGCCAAACATCTGTGGACTCTTGTCCCCTTACTCAAGAGCCTTTTGGCTCATTCATTCATTACCTAAAAATCCTATTCTAAGATCAAAGGAGAATCATTTCTAACCCACTACAACAAAAATTTTTTTATGGAAAATTTCAAACATGCAAAAAAGGTAGAATAGTGTAATGAAACCCCATCCAGGGTTTAAAACCTATCCACTCAGCCATTGATTAACATTTGAGAAAAAAGTATTGGCGAATTAATTTCCACCTGGCTGGTAGGGAGAACATGGGCTTGGATGTCCCAGTCTGCTACTTCTGAAGTGACACAGGTGGATCAGGGCTGAGCCACCACTGGGCCCACAATACCCCATGTGGTTCTAGGGCTGACATCCCATGCCACACTCGATTGACTTTGTCAGGGCAGAGTTGACAGTTACCAAGTTTCATGGAGTAAATTCCCTTTTTTTCAACTTTATTATTGACCCTCTAAGGAGCCATTTTAGATATCATTTTTAACCATCTCTACCCACATCATTTTAATACCACAGATGTGCTTTATATCTGCTTACGTACTATATCTGTGCTATGTACCCATTGGAGGGCGATAGTACCCTGAGAATGTGTAGGTTAATGCTAATAAATTCTAATTACTTAATATTTTATAGTACTTGAAGTCATCTTGTACATAAGCACTACATTTTATTTGGTATATAATTAAGCCTTAAAAAAGTAATATAAACTAGTCAATTTTTCATTGTTTGCCATACTTTACAGGGTGAGAACAAATACCACCTCTTAGTCTGTAGCAGAATGCTGGCCTCAGGGTTGTTAATTGACATTACTAAAAGCAACATTTTTAGGTAACTTTTATAAAATATAGTTGTTAAAATAAACTTCATGTAACTCAAGGTTAACAGTACAGCACAATAGTTCATGTGCTTTATTTCTGTACTATGCATGGTGCTCCTAGACTTTGGTGTTGTTTCCAAAGGCATAAGGAAGGTACTCCTAATTTTTAATGGGAAAATGGCATCCATAGAAAAGTTTTAAGATTGCTGAAAATTGTGATACTCCAGATGTGAAATGACTGCCAGGTCAAGACATAAAGTGAGTTTAGTTAATGTTGGTCTAGTATCTATCTGTATTGTTCAGTCACAACAGACAGGCATAGAATTTATTATCATCACTCAGGATTTTCAGAAACTTATATTCCTAATACTTTAAAATTTGGCTTTAGTTTCTCAATTCTTACCCATTTCCATGATTCCAGTAGTAGACTGGACTCTCATTTAGAGATCACATGGGCCAAATCCAGCCATGAGACAGTTCACCAGCAGTTGGGAAGGAGAGCTGAGGCTGTTGAGATGAGGACTCAATCCTCAGTCCCTTCTTGCAGCACACACCGTCCCAGGCCAGTCTACTTTTCTCAAACTACTGACCACCAGGTTATGGAAGCATGTAACACAGAGGCACTGAGTGTCCATCACATCTAGAATGGAGCAGCCAGCATGGCTGTTGCCTTACCTTTCATCCCTGCAGAAACCTAAATGTAAAGCTACAAGTGTGTACTGCTGAGAAGAGCAGTGTTTTGAAAGGTGTCATGATCTTGTCCCACCTTGTAATCCTGGGGGTGACCCAGCCTCTGACCTGGGACCAGTCTGTGACCTCAGGTAGAGTACCTTGCCTGAGCCAGTGAGCACAAGGTTGTAGAAAATGAATGAACACAAATAGATTTCATTAGTTTTATTTCTGTAACCTTTAAATCATACCTCACAGATTAGATTTTATCACAACTGGATTTAATGAAAGCAGAGGAATCAAGTTCACTATTTTCTGAAACAATGACATAAAGAAGGAACAGGAACACTGATTGATTTAGAAGAGATTGTTCATAAAAGACCATCAGAAAAATCCCTAAACAAAACCTAAATAGTTAATCATTAAATTTAATGATAATTGGTAAAGGATTTTAATACAATTAACTGGTAGTACGTTTCTTAAGGGATGAATGAATGTGCTCAGCAGCATTTTAGGACACAGCTACCTACAGGAACTTTCCATAGAAGAACTGAAAATAATTCTGTAAGAACATGACAGCAACACTGCAGCCAATATTCTTAGACATCCTAACTAACAAAATCGTATACAATTTTAGTCTAGAAAAATAAGTCAATTTTATAAAATTAAGCTTTTAGATCAAAAAAACACCCCCTTTATCAGGTATAGAGATACTCAAAAAAATAGTCCCTAAAAATCTCACTAAACCATTTATGATGAGAAAACCATGACGTTAGTTTCTAAAGGCTGTGGGCACAGTGGTGCACCTTCAGCTACTGGCCAGGGACTGGTGGATGGGCGGCTGGAAGCAGCGCACATGCTCCACGGGCATGTTTTCCCCGTCACCTGACTTCAAGTACTTGTCCAGGATAGTGATGATCTCATCATTAAGAATCTGGAACTTGCGAATTCTCTCCACCATCTTCTTCAAAGGCTGTAACAGTTAAAATTAGGATATTTATCTATTAACACATGTACATTTATTCTTCATGTTTCAAAATGCCAAGATTTTCACATTTTCTCAGAAAAATTATAGCAAACTTTTTTGACATACCTATCAGCTCTTTAATGCAACTATTAAAACAAAGAATATATTTTGAATTTAAGCACACTTCTCTGTCAGTTTCATGCTTACTATAGTCACTCATTTTTACAACTTACAGGCCTGTTCTTTCAACAGACAGCTATTATACTGTGTGCTGAAAGCTGGGAGTATAAGGATGAAGATAATATGGTTGGTGGGGAAAGAGTAAACTAATGTATTACAAGTTTTATAAAAGCACTGCTGGTTCTGCCCGTGCAGGAGGTGAAGCGGAGCAGGGCTCCCTCAGGGGCAGATGCCAACAGCAGCAGTGAGGTGAGGAGGCAGCCTGGGCCAGAAGTAAGCTGGACTGTACTTGGAGACACCCTGGAGGCAGGACCCTCTAACTAGCACAACCAGAGATGAGCAGGAGCAAACACAAATCTTGAGAGGAAGACAATATATAAAGTT
The DNA here is from genome assembly GCF_000696425.1 of Galeopterus variegatus. Classification (NCBI taxonomy): domain Eukaryota; kingdom Metazoa; phylum Chordata; class Mammalia; order Dermoptera; family Cynocephalidae; genus Galeopterus; species Galeopterus variegatus. The sequence continues at coordinate 79,675 of NW_007729090.1, forward strand.
GAATCAAGTAAGAGCCCAGTACATAAAGGAACATTTCAGATATTTAGATATAATACATGAAGTGCATAAAAAACTAAGAGATGGGAAAAATTTAGTTAAGATGATAAAATTATCAGTTACCACCAAGATTTGAAGAACCAAATTGAACTTTAAAAAATAAGCTAATGATTTTTAAAAATAAAAATGTAACAGATTAGATATATCTGAAGAAAGTACTCTAGATATAACCCAGAGAGCCAAGAAAATGGAGGTGTAGGAGGCAGAACGGCTCCTCAGAGACATCCACGACCAACCCTGGAACCTGTGAATATGTGACCTTACACAGCAAAAGAGACTTAGCAAATGTAGCTAAGGCTATGGACTTGAAGATTGGCCAGGTCGACTTGCTCTAATCATATGAGCAGAGAACTTCCTCTAGCTGGATAGAGCCAGGAGAGATGTGGCAGAAGGGAACGTTGGAAAATAGCAAGCTGAGAAGGCTTGGTGCACTGCTGCAGAAGGGGCCACATGGACAGCCAGCAGGAAATGGGACCTCAGTCCTATGAATGCAAGGAACCTAAATGAGCCTGTAAGCAGTTTCATCTCCAGAGCCTCCAGAGGGAATACTGCACCACTGACATGTCAATTCTGGCTCTGTGAGTGCTATGGTTTGAACGTCCCCCCCAAAGCTCACGCTGGAACTTCATCCTCGATGTGGTATTTGAAAGGTGGGGTCTTTGAGAGGTGACTGGATTGTGAGAACTGTGCACTTATGAATGGATTAATCCATTTGTAGATTAATGGATTATGGTTTAATAGGTTATCTGGGAGTGGACTGGGGGCTTTATAAGGACAGGAAGAAGCATGTGGGAATGCACTCTTGCTCGGGCCTCACCATGTGACACCCTGTGTCACTATGGGACTCTGTGGTGAGTCCCTACCAAGAAAGCCCTCACCAGGTGTGCTCTGTGGAACTTGGACTTCCCAGCCTCCCAAACCACAAGAAATAATGTGTTTCTTTATAAATACCCAGTTGCAGGTATTCTGTTACAAGTGACAGAAGACTGACTAATAGTGTGAGTCTAAGCTTGGGCCATGTTGTTCCCAGACTTCTGACCCAGACTGTGAGGAAATAAATGGTGGTGTTTAAACTGCAGAGCCTGTGGTGATCTGTTATGGGAGCAAGAGAAAACAAATACAACAGGGCAAAGGATGTGCAAAGTAAAACAAGAAGGTCTAATATATGTCTAAATAAAGTCCCAAGAGAAGAAAATAGAATGGAAGAAAGGCTACAATATTTGAAAAGATAATGGCTGAGTATTTTCTAGAATTCAACTACAAGGAATCCATAAAAATGGCACAGACAAAAAGATCTTAAAAGCACTAAAAAGCACACTTTGGCTTGTAGAAAGCCAGAACACTGGAATAGTATGCCAGTACTCTGAAAATGCAGATCCTATAAGGTAAGATATGAGGAGATCTAAGTACCTTGAAAAGAGAAGGAAAATGGAATTAGTATTTTATCTGCCAGGCTGCTTTACTTGCCAATTATATTTAGATTCATTTTGGGAATAAAAAGAAAGCTCCAGTTGGTGGTACCTTTATGTACTAGGTGAAGAACATTCCCAGAAAAAACTTGTAATAAGTATAAAGCATAATTTTGCGGAATGGCCGTATATGGTGAAAGACTTTTGTCCACATACCACATTTTTGATAATCTCATCTTTGCCATCGTGTTTCTGGACTTTAAGCAGATGGTAGCAGAAATCCAGCACCGCGAAGCGCCGCTGCTGCCCAAGAAGCACGATGATCATGCAGCCTGCCCAGTGGAGCCCGTCACCAAAACACTGCCTGGAAACAAGAAGCAGTGGGTTGAGTGGTCAAACGACCACACTCTCAAGGGTCTTTCTTGGCACCACATCCACACCATACATATCACTGCCCACGGCTGGGGGAGAATGCTGAGCAGTAGGTTTTTCCCTGTTTTTGGTTCCTCTGCTATGCTGTTTCTTCACCTTTTTTAAGATCATAAACCCTCCCTGAAGAACGACTTTGCAGATCTCCCACCCAGAAAAATGTACACTCAACTTGCATACAGTTGCCACAGGCTCAGCAGTTCTCTGAACACTAGTTCTGAGTCACCTCTGTGGCATCAAGTAAGAAGTCCCTCTTAGGAAGCTTTAAACCAGCTCATTAAGTGTCCGGTCCATTTCAAGAACAACCCACTTCCGCACCTGACTCCCCCAGCAGCTACTCCACCTCACTGGAACTCTGTTCTGTTTCAAAGTGTCAGGCTGAGCACACACTTACTCAACAGTGAACTCGTGAGTCCCCACGGGAATGCAGTAGACAAACTGCATGGCACTCCACAGCCTGTGAAACTCAACACACTCATCCACATGCATGACCCCATTGCTGGGCAGAGGCCCACGCCAGATGGGGTCATCCAGGAAGGTCCGGATCCGCTTCAGGATGACTTCAAACATGGATAGGCCACAGCAGAGCCGCTCCTTTGTCAACAAGTCCCCTTCTCTTGCGATTGCAATTTGCTGCAGAAAGGACAAGAGTGCTGAAACCAAACTATTCCAATTCTGTTTATAACTCGGTGGAAAACTCTTAGCTTGCAGAAGAGGATTTCTAGAAGCAAGCATCAACAAAACAAGCACGTCAGCAGTCGTGTCTTACGAGATTAAATATATTCTATGGTCAAGGGGAATTTTTGAGCACAGCTGTTCTTAACCAGGAGTGATTTTGCCTCCAGGAGACATTTGGCAATGTCCAGAGACATTTTTAGCTGTCACGAGTTGGAGTAGGTCTACTGTCATCTAGTGGGTGGAGGCCAGGGAGGCTGCTAAACATCCTACAATGCACAGGACAGTGCCAGCCGCTCCCGCCGCCCCCCCCCCCCCCCCGGTTATCTGGTTCCAAATGGCACAGTGCCAAGGCTGAGAAATCTGACTCAGCACAAGGTGATGGGGATGTAGCATTTTACCCTGGTACCTTGCCTCCTGTCCTAATTTCTTCTGCTCTTAAAAATCTATGAAAAAGGCTTTGTCATGAAGAGATGGACAAGGACAACAAACAAGTGACATTTACTGTGTGTGTCTTAACGTGCTACGTGGTGTGCTAAGTAAGCCCTTTCCGTGTACTGGCCTGTTTAAACTTCACGACCATCCCTGAAGCAGTCCTGTCACAAACCCCAATTTAGACACTGAGGCCCGTTCGACCACACGATGCCTTTGGGCCTGGGTCCCAGCCCCACCATGTGGCCTGCAGTGGCTGCAGCTGTCACAGCACAGTTTACCTGAGGTGTCCCCAATCTCTCAATCAGAGGGACAAGGTGCAGTGGCCCATACTTGGATTCTAGTCTTTTCATTTTGGCATCAAGTCTCTCCCCCTCTGAAGTGGAAAAAATATTTTATTATATTCTCCTTTGTATGAAAATACGATTGCAAGTTTAATTTTGTTTAAAAAAATGAAAATTTTGTGAGTTAACTAACATTATGTATGTAGAGTCTCTATAATTCTTTTACAGAACTGGCTCATTTGGTATTTTAATCCAAACTGATGGAATTTATGTTATTGAAAATTCCAAACATAATCTAAAGCAGAGAATAGCATGATGAACCCATCATCTGCTGCAACAGTGTTCAAACTCGGGGTCACTCGTTTCATACACACCCAACCCCCTGCTCCCAGGCTATTTTGAAGCAAATCCAAGACATCATATTGGCCATAAATGTCATCCATAAATCTGTTTCAGCCATAAATTTCTCAGTTCTTCAGTATTCCCTTAACTAGATTATGTACACTCTTCCAGTTATGACTGAACAGGCCCTGAGCTCACAGCACGGCCCTGAGCTGTCCGGCTACACCAAGTATGCACCACACTGCAAAGGGGATTCTGGACTCCCCAGCCAGGGACAAACAGGCTCACCTTTCACATGGACTCGCGGCAAGATGTTCTGGAAAGGGGCTGCATGCAACAAGTCACACACCTCCTCTAAAGACTAGAGCAGAGAAAGAAAAGGTCACCTCAGGAGTGTATCTCACAGCCGGACCTGGTGCTGAAAACAAGTGCAAAATAGTGCAAAATAAATACTCTAAGCAGCCTGTCAAAAGAACTCTCTGGGATGCTGGAATGTTCTGTGTCTGTGCTGTCCACTACCGCAGCCACCAGCCACGTGTGGCTATTAAGTATGTGAAATGTGGCTAGTGCACCTGAGGAATTGAGTTTTTAATTTTAGTTACTTTTAATTAATTTAAGTATAGACATGGGTAAAAATGAGCATTGAATGTGGGCTCTATTTTCCAAGATTAGCCAGTTTGGCAGCCCTCTCCCCCTCTTCCCTGCTACTTTGCCACCATCCTCTTAAGAAGAACGAGAGATTGTGACAAGACCTGCTGCACTGACAGAAGGAAGGGTGCGTTCTCTGCAAATGGTGCGGGAGGCAGAAGGAACCAGGGAGCATTGCCCTGCTACCAGTGTCAAGCTCTCCCCACTGAGTCCAGGACAAATGGTGAGCTGCCACTCTGAACCTGTCCTGTATTGAAAACTCCTTTACAGAGGTAATAAAACCCCACACCAGGCCCATTCTCCAGAATGACGCACATGTAGAGAGAAAGTACCTTCCACACGACAGAGGTGTAGAACTCCTAAAACCCACCACAAACCCAGAGATGGTCAAGAACAGAGGAAATGCTGTTCATCTTCACACTGTGAAGCTCTGAGGCCACAGGGAAGGGCCTCGCAGGTCGCGGTGCATTCACCAGCCCATGGCAGTGGAGATGGAAAGGAGCCACCGCTGCCTCCTACTCTACAGCAACCCTGAAATCTTAAAATTCCACAGGAACAAGTAAGCAAAGAAAGAAACAGCTATTGGAACGTCAAGATGTATACTGACTAATGAGATTTTACCCCCTTAGGATTCCCCCAGAGACGACGGCAACACTAAGACCAAGAGGAAGAAGAGAAGACCTATCCGTACTCATCAGCAAGTGTCCCATTGTCACTTAACACAAACTTGGCGCCGGCAGTCAGTCAGCTGCATTTGCCCCACCAGGACACTCCAAAAGGAGGCTAATCATGCCACACCTATCTTCCACTCCTGAGGCCAGCGCCCGCACAGCAGTCCTGAGTTCCTCATGAAGATCTGCATGCGGTGCCAGCCCTGGGCCAGTGCACACAGGAGGGCCTGCTCCCGTGGGGCTCCTGCTCTAGGTTACACAGGTGAAGGGGATGGGGCAGGAAGGATCAGATGGTGACTGCACACTGTGCAAACCCGAAAAAGAGGGTGAATTGATGGGAGTACCAAGCAGCTATGAGAAGGATGAGGAATGCCCCTACATTCCAATGTGGAGTCATCTCCAGGGTATGCTCACTGTGAAGTGACAAAACACAAAGCAGGGAGGCGATGGGCCCACCTGGGCCAAGAGAGGGCAGGAGGGGGGGGCCCAGTGGGACGAGGGGACTGATCTGAGTGGCCAGGCCAACATGTGGAGGTCGGGATGGGGGGCCAGACTCTGGCTCTGCAGGGCCGTCCCCTTGGCCGCCCATGATGCATCCATGTGCTGCTGCAACGAGCTCAAATTTTTGCCCCCAAACCAAACCAGAAAGACAGTGAAAATGGCAGTAAAACCCAGTATTAAAAACAAATGTGCAATCTAAAGCTATTCTAAAACAAAAAGCTCATTAAACACACACACACAAGCTACCCGGATTTTCAGGTTGGGTTTAAGGAGCAGGATTTAAAACACAAAATGAAACAATCCTTCAGGAGGCTAGAAGATGGATTTACCCAATGTACAAGATTAGAATAAGATCAACAATTTTGGTTCTAAGATAAAACCATGAGCTATAGGGAAGCACAGGCTGGAGGAATACCTGCACAACCCCCATGGGGGTAAAGGGCCAGGAAGCATTGCACCCGCCATGTCACTGCTTAGGCAGCAGGGTGGCCAGGCTGTGACCTTGTTACGCTGTCCCCAATACAGCACAGGGTGCATGCAGCTATTTAAGTTAAAATCAGTTCCTCAGTCACACCAAGCCACACTTCAGGTGCCTGGCAGCCTCGGGTGTGGACCCCTCCCTTGCTGCAGAGCTCTCCTGGGCAGCGGTGCTTTGTACCTTGCACGTTCATCACATCTGTCAGTTTAGAGGTTGCAAATATCACAAAATAAAACATTTTATGATGTTCACACAGAAAAACATTCTTGAGACAATAAACCACATTTTGGTCTTCAATTGTAGGAGACAAATTCAGATTAAAGTCTGAATAGTCATGAAAAAACGGTGCTCTACAACACCACCCCTCCCCACACCCCACTAAAGAACTGCCAATAAAGAAAGCCTTCTCTTTCACCAGCAGGGACAGATGCGCACTCACCAGGCTCTGCTCGATGAGCAGGCAGAAGAGGACTGCATTGCCCACCTCCCGCAGGTTCTGGAAGCACACTGTCTTCAGCTCCGCGTACTCAACAATGTCCTTCAGCTGGTGGTGGAAGAACTCCAGGATGCCTGTGGGGCAGACAGAAGTCAGAGGCAGGGTTGGGGGAGGTTGGAGAGGCCAGAGCCCTAGCAGCAGGGGTCCACAGCCAAGAACACCCGCTTTCCTGACACTGCCACCGTGTCCAGCTGTGGGGAGGGCTGCAGCGTCCCATCCCTGACATCTTCCCTGCAATGGTGGTTTGTTCACCACCTGGGCACGTCTTCCCCAGGCCTCTCAGCCTGAGCCTCAGCACCAACACCTCTTCCTCAGTCAACCTCATATCTTCAAGAAGGCCGTGAGGACAGGAAACGTCACCACATTGCAGAATAAAGGAGAAAGACCATATTGTCATCTCCAGCTGAGGCAGACAAAGTATTTAATAAAATGCGATATCCCTTCATAGGCACAGAAGGGAATAAGCATGATCTGATAAAGGGCCTCTACAAACCCTGCAGCTTACATCATGCTCAGTGAGGGATCCTGCGCACTTTCTCCCCAAGTTCCAGAGCAGGGCGGGTGTGTCCTGGACAATGTAATAAGGCACAAAAAGACTGGAAAGAGAGCCAGCCTTCCCTAGCTTGATACGTGGATTCAGCGCTCACCCAGCTGAAAATTGACATGCGGACTCCAGAATGTGTGTGGTCATGCAGACCTAGAGTAGCCAAAACTACCCTGAGACGAACCAAGTATGAGATTTGATCCAGCCGCCTGTGAGATGGCCCTCTGTGCACTGCAGCCCACACCAGCAGCTCATCTCCCATTGTAGTGAGCTCAGACCCCTCAGGGAAGGGACGCCCCTCACTATGCTATCCCCCAACATGCGTGAGGGAGTGCCGCCAGCAACAGCCCCTGCATGAAGCCTTGCCTATGATGGATCTGGCCTAAAGGGCTTCCTCTTCAATGCTTAAAATTCCCATCTCTAGTCAGGATGTAGGCAGTGTTACTACCCCAACATTACTCGTGTACCTTCTGACAGCAAATTCAAATGAGATTCTCCTAAACATGGGCCCCTGCATGGCTGCGGTTTCCCTTCTCCATGGACTGCCCACGAGGACTGTCCCGTTGGTCACCATATGTGAGCTCAAGTCACTTAACAAGACAAGGCTGGTGTTCAACTGCCCAGCTTTCAAAAAAATATTTGCAGATAAGAGACAAAAAGCAATTTTGTTAAGTGACAAATTTGTTGTCCAATTTTATCACAACATAATACTTTTCAACATCTTTAAGTCTAGTTATTTGGACAGCCCAAAACCAGCCTGTGGCAAGCCTTATGGGCCTGGACCCTGAAGGGCACATCTGCTCACAGGTCCTGCTGGATAGGCTTGAGCAGGAGAAGGGTCAGGACCAGTGCCCCTCATGAGCCTGCACCTGAGGAGCAGCCTAGAGGGCAGCAGCACTGGTGGTCACACCACTGCCCCACCCTGGCAGTGATTTTCCTGTAGGAGAGCCCCAGCACCTCTCAGGTGCCTCATCTGTGAATGTGGCCCAAATACCTTCCTGCACACCTGCCTCCCAGCTCTGCTGTCAACAGTCAGGCTCTGGTTGGGGCACTCCTACCTCCTCCCACCTGGGGAAGGCAACCTTAGCCTTCTCGATAATGTCTGACTTGATTTCCCTTAGTGTGGTCGAGGGTCCCTAGAGGAGTGCCCTTGCGCCTGGCCATAAGGCACCGTGCTCACCAGGAGAGCCGTACTCATGCCGGGGCAGGCGGCAGATCTTGGGCATCACCTCCATCAGCGTCTTCACGTACTGTAGGATTGTACCTTGCAGCTGTGGGAGAGACAGGCTGCGCTGACCACTGGCCTCCACTCTCCGGAAGGCTGTGGCTGGCGCATGTTCTGAAAATGAGGCTGTTAGCAAAACACATGGCGATAACCAGGACTGCAGAATCATTTTGGCTGGGAATGAAATCCCATCACGGAAAGCAACCTTCACTAGGTGTCTTTACATGCCTGACTAAACTCATGTTCTAAAACACAACCTCCCTCTCAAGATGCAAGTGGCCTGAGGTGTGACCAGGAGAAGGGCAGGAGAGCTCAGGTGGCCAGGTGTTGCCCACGCAGATGTGCTGTCAACACCATGCGCGCTGGTAGCTCCACAATGGCAGTTCCCCCAGGACAGGCTCTCATTCCTCTGGTGGACTGCATGCAGCCTCAAGGCTGGACCATGTCTCCTTCATGTTCAGTGTGGCAAGGCCAGGAATGCTAATACCTGCCAGGTTACCAAGTGCTTTGGGGCAGAACCCTAGGGGGTCCTGGAAGGGTCTGGGAGGGTCATGGGGTTACGGCTGTGCCAAACCACCAAACTCTTCTATATTCTAACTTATTTCTGATCTGGTGCTATATAATTGTAGCTTTATCAACTTCTTAGAATTCTATTGGCCTTTGCTTTGCTTTGCAGTCATGAACTTCATGATCAGATCATCTTCCCTTGATGGATTGCTGCTGTAGTCAGGTGGCCGCGAATTCAGTTTCAAGCTTTCTCCTGGCTAGTGTGTGAATCACAGGAAAGATATGAACATCTATACTTGGCAATAATGAAACTTAAAGAAATGAGCTCGATTACAGAAAGAATATTAAAATAATAAAAAAAGATGAAAGACTTTAAAAAGTTCTCAGAAAACAAAATCCATTACAGCCTACAAATGGTACCATCCTACCTTTCCCTTTTCAAAAACTCAGTGACTTCCAAAGGCTTCTATGCACATGGTGGTACAAGCACAACCTCTGACCTGAACCTGGTGTCAGATACACATGCATCTGAACCCTTTAGTCACATTACTTAACCCCTAGTATCCAGAAACAGGGCACATACCACCCAACTTACACATGCAAATCACCCCTACCACGCTCACTTTGACGTAATGGGAGCCTCTGCACAGTGGTGGCACACAGACCCACTGGCGCCCCATGGCCTCGCTTCTGGGCCTCTCCCTCTCTGCAGCCCTCTGCCCCAATAAACCCCTCAGAGCCTCCACAGACTCCCAGCTCTGCATGGCCAATAATTTCTACTACATTCCCAACACAGATGTTTCCTTGAAATCCATGTTTTAAGAAAACTTGTACTTCATAAACAGAAACAGGAGTCTTCACAGAATTACCCCTTCCCAGACACTCGCCAGCCAAAGAAAGCAGGCTGAGACAAGTGTGTTTCTATCACGACCTCCTGGCTCCTGTTCTGTCCTCCATCTCCAGGACACTGTGTTCTCCTACAAGTCTTGGGCGACAGCAGTGGTCCTTTACAAGGCAGGGGAGGACTACTTCTGCACATAAAAAGATGGGCCGGCCCAGTGGTGCACTCGGTAGAGTGCGGCACTTGGGAGTGCGGCGGCGCTCCCGCGGAGGGTTCGGATCCCATATAGAGACCGGTCCGCTCACTGGTTGAGCGTGGTGTGGGCACGACACCGAGGGTTGCGATCCCGTTGCCGGTCGCGGTAGGGGCGCGACACTGAGGGTTGCGATCCCGTTACCGGTCACAAAAAAAGACAAAAAGGAAAAAAAAAAAAAAGCAATATTCTCTTATATGGAAGGCAATATTTTGGTAATTCAAAACTCCTGTGAGTCAGTTAAAATAACATGGATCCATTCTCTTGAATCAGGATGGATGGGGGAGAACTCAAACTACATATGGTCAGGTGTCTGAAGCTAAACTGAATCTACTCATCTGTTAAGAATCCAGTCCAGACGGAGAGAGAATACTCCCTGACTTGCTCTACCCCAGTGAGTCCACACTGTGTGAAGGAGGCCCGTCAGGAGGAACCTACCAGGCTCTTGACGACTTTCAGCAGCTCCTCCATGACCACGGCAATTCCCTGGTAGCCAAGCAGCCGGCAAATGACTTGAAAGTGTGGAGGCCCGACAAAGTTCCGGTAGCTGCCATAAATGCTGGAGTAAGCCAGGTTCAAAGCCTGGGGAACACGGAACAGAGCTTTCAACATGGTTCCTATGCACACATGTGGACGAAGAATCAGTGCACGAAGACGCACTCAACAGACACAACACTTTCAAATGAAGGGATCCAGGGAGTTTACTTATGAAATATACTGCTCTTGCTGGTACGTAAGTCTTCAACCTCTTATGAAAGGCAAACTCCTCATAAGGCTGTGGGAGCTGCCTTCTCAGGGATGCACAGGGTGCCCCAGGAGAGCAGCCCCTGCAAGTGGGAGGTGGTCAGGGTGGTTCCTGTAAAGGACACCATCAAGCTCCTGAAGGACATGGGTGCAGATGGCAGGGAGACCCCCAACGTAAGCACTCAATGCTATAAATCTCCCTCTCTGCACTTCTCAAGTGCATCCCACAAATTTTATTGTTATATTTGCACTTCATTCAGTTCACTGTATTATTTAATTTCTCTTGAGACTTATTTAACCTGTGGAATATTTAAAAGTGTATTATTTCCAAGCGTTTAGAGATCTTCTTGTCATCTTTTTATTATTCATTTCTAGTTTGAGTTCACTGTGGTCAGAGAACATACTCTGTGAGACTGCAATTCTTTTAATTTTGTTGAGGTTTGTTTTATGGCCCAGGATATGGTCTACCTCGGTGAATATTTCATGGGCACTAGAAAAGAATCTGTGTTCTGCTGTGTGGGGTGGAGTTATTCTATGCAAGACAATTAAATTCTATTGGTTGATGGTGGTGTTCAGTTCTTCTCTATTGTTGCTGATTTTCTGTCTACTTGTTCTATCCATTACTGAGAGAAGGGAGTGTTGAAGTCCCAAGCTATAACTGTGGGTTGTTCATTTTTCCTTCCACTTCTATCAGTTTTTGCTTCATGTACAGCAGCACTGTGTTTGGTGTATAAATACTTAGGATTGCTATGTTATCCTGGTGCTTTGACCCTTTTATCATTATGTGATGTCTCTGGTAACATTCTTAACTCTGACATCTATTTTATCTTATATTAATATAGCCACTCCTGCTTTCTTCTGATTGCTATTTGCATGGTATAGCTTTTTCCATTCTTTAACTTTCAATCTACCTGTATCATCAATATAAAGTTTCTTGTAGCAGATAGTTGAGTCATGTTCTTTAATCCATCCTGCCAACCTCTGTATTTTAACTGTATTTAGACTACTTATACTTAATATGTTAACAAATAATGTAATTATTGATATTTTGGGGGTTATGCCTACTATTTTCTTCTTTGTTTTCTATTTGTTCCCTGTTTTTCATCCCTCTGTTTCATTCTTTCTATTTTCTTATGGGTCACTTAAACATTTTTTAGAATTCCATTTTGATTTACCTGTAGCATTTTTGACTGTACCTCTTTGTATAGATTTTTTTTTTTAGTGGATGCTGTAAGTATTACACATATACATAACTTATCAGTCTACTGTTATCAACATTTTACTACTTTGAGTGAAGTGTACCAACACTGCATCCATTTAGGTCCCTTTATCAACCTTCCCTTTGTAATTGTCTTAAATATTTCCTATGCAGACAAAGAGCCACATCAGGACTGCAAGGATTCTGAGAGTGTGCAAGGAAGAGTCAGCACAGCATGCCTGGTTGTTCAACTCTCACGTGTCTTCAGGAGAGCCTGTCCTTAGAATGTTCCCTATGTTATGAATTGATAAGGTTGTTTTCTATACCTGGGACACCTGACTGTACTATACAAGCTTGTCTAGGTCATCTGTGCAAATAGAATTATTTATGGCCAACACCTCCTTTCCTTCTGGGGGTTCTGGAGTTTCAGAAATCACGGCCAGTCACACAGGTGGTATGTGTCTATGTGTCAGCCCCAGGTTCACTTGGCTTCTTTTCCCTAGGCAGAAACACTTTGCACATCCCATGTGTCCCCTGTGAGGGAGAGCTTTGGAAGCCTGTGCTGGGTTCCATCTAGACTCCACCTGCTGCAACTGTTTTCCTTACCAATCCTGCTTTGTACCCTTTTGCTGTGATATACAGTATCCGTAAATACAACTGACTTTAAATCCTGTGAGTTGTTCTAGTGAATCACCAGATATGTGAGTGGTTAGGGCCCCCCAAACAGAGTCTGAGTCTAAACTGATTATAAAATGGTACACTGAGGCTGGCCAGTTAGCTTAGTTGGTTAGAGCACAGTGTTTTAACACCAAGGTAAAGGGTTCAGATCCCTGTACTGGCCAGTCACCAAAATACAAACAAAAAACTACACTGACCAAATTGGACACATTAAAGAATTGAAACCCTGCCAAGTGCCTGTCCTGTGCCCAAGCCCTGCAATCCTCTCAGACTGGAAAGACTCGACAGAGCATCAGCTCAGACACACTCCCTCCTCCCAACTCCACCACTGTGCTCTGGCTGCTGGAATTCTGTGTAACATTTTTGCTTGATAACAGGTTCAATGCTCAAAAAGAAAAACATGAGAATCATTAGTGAACTCTAATGACCTCATGTCAGAGAAGGCGCTGCTCAATGAATACACGGTCCCTGACCCCACCACTGTCTGGCTTCCCTGTGCATGAGGCTCACTCCAGAGACAACCCATCTCAGAGACAGCACGATGAGGGCAACAAAAAGCAGACATGACTTAACTACTGAGAGGGAGGAGAGGAGGGCAAAGTTACAAGTACCACATTGTAAAATAGTTAAACTCAGAGGAGGGAAGCACTCCGGATGCCTGGCCTCAGAGCTCAGCTCAAAAAAGACTGTGCTGCCCAGGCCTGATGCAGAGACTCCGGCCCTGTCCAGCAACTGAGCAGGTGGGTGGCACCCCCAGAGACAGCTCCAGACTCACTTGTGGTGCGGCTCGGGTTCTCTAACTTTCATAATGTTCCTGTAAACTTCACATAAATCAGGAAAATGATAGGAAAAAGATACCAGTAATGTGTTCAAGGGCGTTCTGCTCAGAGCAGGCATTCTGCAAGTGGCGACATTACCAGGAACCAAAAGTATAACACTGTCATTAATGGGTCGCTCCTCTAAGTTGACCTTATTCCTGTAAGACACTAGCCCTAGCTCATGATTCATAAGAAAGAACTAGTGGAGTTCTTGAATTGGATTCCTGTGTATTCCCTAATCACATAGCTACAAACACTATAAATCACGCTGCAGTGGAATAAAGAGTATCTGACACATGCGAGTGCTTGCAGGTGAGGCTGTCTGTTTTGAATACTCTCTGTAACCCTGACATCATAATGTTTTGCATTCTGCCTTTTTGTGGGGAGCATCCTCAAAAAAGTATCATATATTATGTATGACATAAACAGTCAACATCAATGTCACTTGTATAACAGCCCAAACAATCTAACAACTACAAAATACTGGTTTAGGTCGTAAGAACAAAAGTTACACAAACATAATTTCTCAAACTGAGGCTGAAATCTGTTACACTGAGGTGCAAGTTCAGTCACAAATGGTTGCACTAAAAAAATCAAATTCAAGTAATCTACTCTTTCTTTCCCCTCAAAAGGGCACCAGCTTTGTGGATTCCCTGAAGTGGGCATACTCCTGTGGGCACATCAGCAAGGTGCCGACCAGCACAGAAAGGGCTTGGGTGCTCTCTGATTGTGGGAAGGTGCAAGGACTGCCTCAAGACAAATGCAGACTCTGGAACCCTCCAGAACTGTAGGCTCACATCTGCCTCTTACTGGGAACAGACACAAAGCTGCCTCCCTGTGTTCCTGGGAAAGACCCTGGAAAATGAAAACATGTCTCCTGAGCCTTCAGCACCACAACAGACAGCACTTGGCCAGCAAGAATGGACACACAGTGCGGTCTCAGGACCCTTCCTCAAAAGCCAACTCCGACGAGCCCTCTCCCAGGATCAGTCCGTGCAAACCACAGGAGAAGCATGCCGCCCAGGCAAACCACAGGAGAAGCATGCCGCCCAGGCAAACCACAGGAGAAGCATGCCGCCCAGGCAAACCACAGGAGAAGCATGCCGCCCAGGCAAACCACAGGAGAAGCATGCCGCCCAGGCAAACCACAGGAGAAGCATGCCGCCCAGGCAAACCACAGGAGAAGCATGCCGCCCAGGCAAACCACAGGAGAAGCATGCCGCCCAGGCAAACCACAGGAGAAGCATGCCGCCCAGGCAAACCACAGGAGAAGCATGCCGCCCAGGCAAACCACAGGAGAAGCATGCCGCCCAGGCAAACCACAGGAGAAGCATGCCGCCCAGGCAAACCACAGGAGAAGCATGCCGCCCAGGCAAACCACAGGAGAAGCATGCCGCCCAGGCAAACCACAGGAGAAGCATGCCGCCCAGGCAAACCACGGGAGAAGCATGCCGCCCAGGCAAACCACGGGAGAAGCATGCCGCCCAGGCAGCCCACACGTGTAGACGGCCCGGCACTCCTCCAAGGCCCAGCTCCCCTTCTTCTAAGGCCATCCTCTCCAACAAACTCTGGGTGGGGAGGAGCCGCAGAGCAGAGGAGGGAAGAAGAGCCTCACTGCCTGGCCTCCTTCCGTAACTCTTCTCTCTTTATGAGGGCATAACAAACGCTTATTCTGTGGCCATGTCTGAAAGGGATTAAAAATTTCAGAGCCAAGCCAAGTCCATAGCAAATCTTTTAGTGCATAGAGGCCCAAGAAATTTTTACCTTACTTGTCAAACTTTCTAGTCCTGTCTTCAAAAACGACACAAAATTCCTTTTAGTTCTAAAGGGGTAAAACGCTACATTTTAATTTCAGAAAAGGGGCATTAGAGCACTTATTCTAATCCTTTTTTTTTTTTGTCTTTTTCCGTGTCCGGCAACGGATCGCAACCCTCAGTGTCGCCCCCGTACCGGACCGGGACCGGCAACGGGATCGCAACCCTCGGCGTTGCTCCCGTGCCTCACTCAGCCAGTGAGCGGGAACCGGTCTGTATGTGGGATCCGAACCCTTGGTGGGAGCGCCGCTGTGCTTCCCAAGCGGCGCACTATCGCAGTGCGCCACCGGGCCGGCCCTCTAATCCTTTTTAAAAACATCCTTTTGATTTGGGTATAACTGATTACAGCATGAAAGTCAACTTCAAGTCTGTCCTGGGAAGAACGTGTGAGTTACCTGTTGAGAGGTTTCAGGAGGGGAGGAACAGCCTCCCAGCACCTGGACCGTGCAGCCTGCCCACATGTGCATGCCCCTCCTGCCCCACAGAGGAGAGGCCACTCACTGTGCTCTCGGCACCTGGCTACTGCCCAGATGCTCTCCTGGGTCGCCAATGCAGATCCATGAAGCCCAGACTTGGGTGGCCCCAGCCCATCACGAAGCCCTGTGTGCCCACGCTCAGTTACCTGCCATCCGGTAGTGCTAAGGACAGTACCATGTGGAGCAGCGTCTTGCAGGCAGCACCTGTGGCCAGTCTCGGGAGTGGGGGCTGTGCCTGTCTCAACCTTCCCCAAGTGTTAGCGCCCGGCCTCCCGTGTGTCAATGCGGCTTCCAGTCTCAACACTTCCCTTCTCCCCGGAGAGCGAGGCCCCTCCCAGCCTTTAATCTTGGGTGTGTAGAAGGGAGAGCCCACTACCTTCAAACATCAGCATGTCACGGAGTAACTGAATTGCACTATGTTTTTAACTGCCATCATAGAGGTGCTAAAAATATATATTATCCTCTAAAAAACTAAAGAGAACTTAATTTCTCATCATCTTTACAGCATCAACCTCCATCCCTGAATCCTGAACAGGAGTCTCACATCCCCTTCTTATATCCCTGCCCACAGTTCACAGACACTGAAAGAGGCCCCCTCTCCTGCTCGGGGACACCCTGATGGTGCTGAAAACACCACCCCCACCATTCATTCTTTCTGAGGGGTGGCTCTCCAGAGCCAAAGCCCTGATTTGGGGTGTCTATCCCCTTTCAGGATGCAAACGTGCCCATCATGGCCAAGGTCAAGCTGCTGCCCTGCAGGGAGAGGAAGGAAGGTACCAGGAGGACTGAAAGGAGAGGGTTAGAAATATCTTTCTACTTCTCAGACCCACCTGGGCCTTATAAAATGTGCAGTTGTGTGCTGTGGGGGTGGCAGGCCCAGCCTCTCCTGTGCTGGTCTGCAGAACCCCAGCTCGCCTCCATGCTCCCACGTCCACCCCTGCTGACAGCCTCACTCTACAGCTGGTGCGAGAGCACGGAACAGGCTTCTCTGGGGTGCACAGAGCACGGGGGTGGGGGCATCCAAGCTGTGGGGAAGTCTCTGTTCTGCCCCTGCCCTGTGTCCTACCCAAGCCAGTGCCACCTGTCCCACTCCAGGGGTCTCCTGGGCAGCAGCAAGGGTTTCCATTTCTCATTCCCATCTCTGGACACCTGCCACTGGGGACCCCTCCACAGGTGAGACATCAGAGGTGAAGACCTCCAACCCAAGGCTGAGGGGCTGGGGCTTGAAGCCCACCACAAAGTGGAACATGACCCTGCCCTGTGTGTCAGCCTACTACTCCCTCCAGCCCCTTCTTGCTGTGTTGGCCATGCTGGCTGGGCCACCAAACCCACAGGGGTGCATCTGCACCTGTGGGCCCTGCTGATCCACAGCCCCCTCAGGTGTGGGGCCCACGTGGCTGCTCTACAGAGTCTGAAGCCCCCATGCATTCACCAAGAACTCGGCTCCTGCATCAAGGCCGGAGACACCCAGGAACACAGCAGGTACTAGGTAAACACTACTGAGCAAACCTGAAAACCGTGACTATAGCTTGACAATCAGTACAAAAAATACATCCACCTGTGTCACTTAATATTAAAACAAATGAAGCTCAGTCCCGGAATACAGCTCCCGGGACAATGAGGTCTGGCCCTCATTACCCCTGGTTGTCATCACAAGGCTTCAAACAGCTGCCAAAACCCTATGGGGGCTGCACAGTCCTCCAAGTCCCCAGTTCCCCGCCTGAGCCGGTATGAGCGCATCCCCCTTCTCCCAGCCTTGTACATGCACAGCTGGCAAAGCAGCCATCCGCTCACGACCACATGCACAAAGGGAGGGCCACATTCACCCTGAGATGCCTGGCTCTGGGCAATGGGACAGACAACGTCCGATGATCACCCCGGGAGACCTGGCTTTGCACCTATTTCCTCAGGTGCTTGGCTTCCTGCAGGTGGGAACATGTAAATCCTGAAGCATGTGGACAACCTGCCCCCAGGACCACAGGGTTCAGGGACACTCCACCAGCAACCCTGAGGACAATTCCTCTAGGATAGTTCTTACTGCTGTAATTCTTCTTCTTCAATTACTGTTGAGCCTCGATACCTGCTTATTTATTTATTATATTTTTGTGAAGTGTCTGCTTATTTCATCTGTCTCTTTTTTACTACAGAGCATTGATCTTTTTTATACTGGATCATAAGAGTGCGTTAAATACTAAGAATACAAGCCCTTAATAGTACTGATACTTGCTGCAAATCCAGCCACTCCCACGTGGACACTGTGTTATCTCACCAGACACAGGTGTGCTGGGGAGCCCATCCTTGCCATGTGCATGCCTGACTTTGCCACTTCTAAATGTCAGCTCTTCTCTGCACCTGCCTTTGGGGCGTCTCACCTGGCTAGCTCCCCTCCACACACACACACACACACACCCTGCGTGTCTCAGGTGAGCTCCTGGACCTCTGCTTCAGGCTTCATCAACGTGAATCTCTCAATAGTCTCACTTATTTCAGTGTCAGGAATGAGGCTAGGCCCACCCTGACACCTACCACATGGCCAGAGTTGTCCCAACATCATGTATGAGCTAATTCTAGATTAGGGTTTTTTTGGGTGGGTTGGTTAGTTTCTGTTTTAAATTATTGCTACTTTTCAGGAAGATGCTAATGGAAGGGAAAAAATAACATTTCATACATAGCATGATACATTTAAGTCATTGCAACTGACCAAATTTAAGTTAAACTTCAAAACATGCTTCATTATAACTTAAAAATCTTAATACAAACACAAAACAACCTACCTTGGATCCATGCAAATATTGGGGTTGTGCATTAGGCTGTTTGTCTCTTTGAAATTCCTGAGAAAATGGTAATACTGTCCGAACAAACCTAAACAAGAAAGATTAAAAAAGAAAAGAAAACCATATTTAGCATAGTCTTTTACAATTTAGAACTTTTCCATTACCCATCTATTCAATCTTCCTTCCAATTAAATGATATAATCATCAAATAGGAAAATTCTAGCAAATCAAAAACCTCAGAATGAATTAGATATAAACACTATCTAATTCAAAAAATGTGACATATAATAAATGTATCCCAAGATCAGGAGCCTGAGAGAGAATACCCAGTGTCCTTTGACCCCAGACACACAGTCTACAGACTCAGGGAAAGAGTCTGGTTTGTTGTCACCCTAACCATCTTGAGCCCAACCCACGCCCTTGACCACCAGTAACAGATGAGCATGTGGCTTTGCCATGCCTCCAGATGCAGGCACACATCTGCATCTGGATGACAGCAGGCACCTCAGCCCGTAATATGAGCAGCAAGGTCGCTAGTTACAGGCTCACCAGAGAGAACCGGCAAACACAGGTGCTGTGACCACACTCATTCAGTCAAGAGATGGCATTTTGATGGCTGATCAAACTTGGCTATCACTTGCAATTGGAAAGGTTCATTTAAACATAAAAAACTCTTGCAAAGCAGTGTAATAAAGAAACATGGATTTGCTAATTATTTAATTCTAAAAATCTGATGAACTCTTTTTGCACTTTAGTAAATAAAAGAGGATGTAATTGTCGAAACACAGGATACAGAGTGAGTCTGAGGGGTGGCCAGCAGTCTGCAGTGCTGAGTGCATCATGCAGACAGGACACAGTGTGACCGGGCTGCCACCAGGCCAGCCTCTGCCCACTGCAGCGCTGCTGTTGTACCCCATCACCATGGGCCTCAAATTTCCTCAATTCATGTCCCAGAAGAAAACAACCCATTTCCCTCTTTCGGGTGTGATTTTTCGAAGGATCCTGGATTACTGTGCTGTCCGTATGTCAATATCCTTGGCACATCACAACACTCAACAATGTGTATGTGTGCCTACTTATGCATATGTCTGTGCTTTTGTGTGTCTATCTGCATGTATTTCTCTCTGTGTGTGTTTCTGTGTGTCTGCACATGCGTGTGTTTATGTATTTGTGTCTATCTGCATCTGTGTGTTTGCACATGTGTGCGCGCATGCGCTGGGGTGTGTGCGTGCACATGCCTGTTCCAGAAAAAGTCCATCAGGAGAAGGCATCCAGTTCTCCAGAGACCCCAGGCTCTGCCCACACTGGGACAGCCCTGTCAGCACCATGCTGAAAAACTGCACATGCGTTGGCCTCCGTCCAGCTCATTGCAACCCCCTAACAGAAAAACTAAGGTTTGGCACCAGCATCCTAAGGCCCTACTCACATGTCTCAGCTAAACCAAGACTCAGTTTTCACCTTATCGGGACCCTGATGAGTCCTGGGCCCAGGAAGGACCTTCCCTGGTGTTCATCCTGCTTGACGTTTGTTGAGCTTCTTGTATCTGCAGGTTTAGTTTTGGAAAATTTTAGGCCATTAATTTTCAAGTATTCTTTTCTGTCCACCCACAACCTCTTTCTGGGATTCCAATTACTGGCATATTAGAACACTCAATATGTCCAGATTTCTGATGCTCTTCACATGTTTTTCATGATTTTTTCTGTCTGTGCTTCAGTTTAGATTTGTTTCCATTGGTTGTAATTTTGAATTCATTAAACTTCTGCAAAGTATAACCTGATATTCTGCCCAAGTGAATTTTTCATTTCAGAGATTATATTTTTCATCTTAAATTAAATTCTTTTATATAACATCCATTTCTCTCTGCATTATGTTTGTTTTTCTTTGAGTCCTTGAGCATATTTACAATTGCTGTTTTAACATCCTTGTCTGCTAATTCCATGATCTCTGTCATTTCTGTGTTTGTTTTTCACTGATTGATTTTTCTCTTGGTTATAGGTTGCATTTTCCTGGTTCTTGGCATGTCTAGTAATTCTTGATTGGCTGTTGGACATTATAATGTCACGTTGTTAAGTGTCTGCATTTTGTTATTATGGTTTAGAAAGTGTAAAGTTTTTTTTGGCAAGCAGTTAAGTTACTTGCAAATTAGGTGCATCTTTTAATGATTTGTTTTTGGCATTTGTAGAGTGGGCATAGTAGTCAGCACCCTAGAGCTAGTTTAGTGCTACACTAAGGCAAGACCCTTCTGGCAACTCTACTGAATGCCTTAGGTGTTCAGTGAGGTTCCTCCATTCTTACCAGTAGAAACTCAGATGTCCCCATGTGCATGCTGTGAATTTTTCAGCTTACAGTTGTCAAGCACATGCACAACTGAACATTCAAGTAAAGACAGAGGGCACTTGTGTTGGTTTCAGGAGCTCTCTCCTCTCCCATAATGCACCCTGCAAATTCCAGCTGTTTCAGCTTCTCCAAATTCCAACTTATTTCCTCTACTAAGCAAGACTTCTGAGTTACTCTTGAATTGTGATTCCAGACAGAAAGCCAGGGAGATAAGAGGGCTCATCCCATGTGTTTCCTCGAAATGTCCAGTTTCTGAAAACAGTTGACATATTTTTCCAGTTTTTCACTTATTTTAGGCGAAAGAATAAATCCAGACCCTGCTACTACATCATCATGAATAAATTTTAAACAAAATATTTTGACTATAGGCAAAAAAAATCAAAACAAATACTGAACTCTAGTTGGTGGGTTTGTGTTTCATAGTGGTAAAGATTAGCAATTCCAAAACTTATTTCTGTGTTTTCTAGAACTGAACAAATGGGTAAATATACTAAGAATAATAAGGCAAGGATTCTCAGTGTTTAAGGAAGTTAGAAAAATGGAAAGAGAAAAGACTAGAATGAACTCTGCAGTGCTGAACTGGAATTGGAGATAGCAGTATGCACTCATGGTTTTACAATATAGATAACTACGTAGAAATAGACACACATGCGCACACACACACACACACACTATGGGTTGAATTGTTTCTCCAAAAAAGATATGTTGAAGTCCTTACCCCCAATACCTCAGAATGTGAACTTGTTGGAAACTGGGTAATTGTGGATGCAATTAGTTAAGATGAGGTCATACTGGAGTAGTAGGATTGGTCCTTAGTCCAGTAAGACTGGTGTCCTTAAAGGAAGAGAAGAGACACAGAGACAGAAAAACACAGGGAGATGCCATGTGTCACAGGGACAGAGACTGCAGTGATGCAGCTGCAAGCCAGGGAACAGCAGATGGCCACCACCAGACGCTGGACAAGGCAAAGACTCCACCCAGAGTCTCAGAGCAAGCAGGGCCCTGTGACACCTTGATTTTGGACTTCTGGCCCCCAGAACTGTAAGAGACTACATTTCTGTTGTTTTAAGCTACCCAGTTTATGGTACTTTGTTACAGCAGCCACAAGAATCTAACACATGCAGCTCTCAAAAAACCCTCAGGCATGGCACTAAAATCCTGGGTGGCACAGTTTTATGTGTCTTCTCAGGTTTCAATAATATTCAGATATACAAAATCCTGTTTTAAAATGCCTTTTCCAGATAATGAAGCTTTAATGACTCCCATGGAAGACTTACGAAAACTATGAGAAGTAGCAGCATGTACAACACTGATGGAAGGTGGAGGTGGCCACATAAAGCAGAGTCCCCATTGAGGGCTGCCCCATGACAAGCCTCAAGTGTCCCTGTGCCCCAGACTCAGGTAACTGCATACCGGACCCTGCCCAACAGGTGTGCCCGAGACAGTAACTCTGAGTCTTGCAAAGAGAGCAGGGGACACACGTGAGAACCAGCCTGCCCACGGAGCATGAGACATGTCCAGGAGACGACAGCTCACAGGCACTGGGGGGGCCAGGCAGTACCTACAACCCCACAAAGTGGCCCTCAGTAATGCTCCAAGTGGCGTGGACCCCAGATAACCCACAGGAATAGCCCAAGGAAGTGAGAGAAGAGCACAGCTGGGGAAGGCCCCCCCCTTTTTTGAGAGAGTGAGAACAATAGCCAAAAATACCTGGCCAGGTACTCTCAGAGAGCAGCGGAAGTTTTTTAAGCCAATCCCCCTGACATGTCACCGACCTCAGGAACATCATGCAGGGATGATCCCCAGCGCAGGTTCCTCCCAGAGAGCTCGCTCAGCCCACGCCCTGGGGGTAACCTCAGCGATCAGCGAAAACAGGATTCCGCAAGCATCGGCCAACGCATTTTTTTGGTCAGAAAGCAGCACAGGCGCAAGTGCATCTTCACCAACACAGAGCAACCCCGGTGACTGGTGAGAAGGGAACATGTACATGGCAGCATGCCTAATCTCATTTTTGCAAAATGCAAAATGCATATATGTTTTTGATGGCATGGGGAGAACTCTAGCAGACACATTTTTACAGGGAAACCTCTGGGGATGTAACTAATTTCTTCCCTCATCTTTGTATTTATGATTTCTAATTTTTCTACAATTATGATACATTATTTGTGCAATAAAATATTTTTTAAATTAATTGAGACTGTAACAACTGAAAATACATGTTTCTGGAAAATGGGCATTTTAAAGATTAGTTAAATAGGGCTGAAAAGTCTTTAAAGTCCATGAACCACACTCAGACAGGCCCAGAAGGCCACCTGAGCTGCAGAAGCCCACCTGGCTCCTCCATGTGTGGCTTGGGAGCCCACTGCCATGTTCCCACCTGCCTCTGACTGAGGATAGCATCAGCCCTGTGGCCATCAGAAGAGCTGCCTTGCAAGCACACCCAGGGCCTGCCGCTTCCCCCCAAGAAAAGCAACCCTGACACCCAGGGGTCCTGAACAGACAGTGGTAGCAACAGGCATGAGGGGGCCACAGAACAGCCCCTTCCTCTCCAGGTGCAGAGCTCAGCATCCTGGCTCAACTCTGGGCCAAACACTCAGTAACAATTCAGCCAATACACAGGTGGGATGTTAAGATCCAGCAGCAAAGCAAAAGGCACCCATGTTTCAAAGCTCATAGCACACGTGTGCGCACACACATCTCTGGCACGCACCAACACAGCAGGAGGCGAACTTAGTGTTGAGAAAGACAAAACCTCAGCCAGACAGGCCATAGCCCACTGTGCAGAGGCCAAGGCAGGACATCCCAGGACTTGGGCCATATCACGAGGCTGAACCACACTATACTGCTGGCATTCAACATTTCACCACCAAACTGGCCACTTGGCGGTGGTGTTCAACACGGCAGTAAATGGCAGGTGGGCAGGAGGGCAGCTGCTGACAGACCCTCTCATACCACCTCGTTCCCAGACGGAGACTGAGAAGTGGCGTCAGTGCCACCCTCGATGTCACACAGGCTGGAACCCTGGCTCCCCTGCCCGGCCCCCGCCCTGGCCCAGGCACACAATCTCCATATGCATAGTCATGACCCAAGGGCTGGCCCACACCTGCTCTTGCAAACAGAAGAGACCAGGAGGGCTGAGTATTGTGCACATGAGGAACAAGGAGGAACAGGAGGAGGAGGGGACAATGGCCCAGGACATAGAGGAAGCCTGTGGGGCAAGCGGCCCCGAGATCACCCTGGGCAGATGTCCCCGGCAGGGCATCCAGAGTGCCTGTGAACGATCTGCTCACCGGTTGGTGGAGCCGTTGTAGCAGTAGTTAGGGAGGAAGTCGTAGTTGAGCTCCCAGAAGACGTGGAGGGTGATTCTCCCGTAGGGCGCTGACACGTTGTGGTTGGCCTCCCGGAACATGGCGTCAAAGCTGTCCAGTGTCAGGTACCTGCTCAACAGCTTGTGGGTCATGCGGTTGATTTCCAGGAGGCCGTCCAGCTCCTATGGGATGATAAAGGCAGCGGTGTGAGGACAGACATGGGCAGGAAGGAGGCCCTGACCCAGTGGCCTCTAGTCCCCACCCAGGCTGTGTGGTTCCTGACAGGGCCCAGCACAGGGCAGGGACATGGATGTGGAGGGGCTGCACCGAAAATGCTGCCAGCAAGCTAGGCCAAGCATGCACCCAGCAGGGGTCTGGTAGGTGACAAGCTCACTGCTCATCCACCCTCCCCACAGCCCTCGAAGTGCCCCCTCCTTTCCACAGTAGCCCCCACTAGGCCATCACCCGTCTCCACTGCAGGCACCACCGCACCACCCACCACTCTAGGTCTACTACACTGAAATCTGACTTGAATCATCATGAAAGAAAGTACTGCTGCCAACCAGATCCCAGCCCCAGAGCTCCTTGAGTAAAGGGGAGGAAAGACTTCGTGATACTAACAAAAGCGCACAGTGTAAATCCTCCACCCAGGCTCCCCCAGTGAGACGGACATGTGGCCATTTATCTTAACGACCGTGCACTGCAGAAGGGGAGATAAGGAGGTAACGAGACGCTCAGGAGTATTGAACGCCAGCTCTGAACTGACATTAATTCCTAACATTTCAAAGACATCACAGCCCCACAGTCAGTCAGGTGAGGTCAGGTGATCCACAGGCTGTGGCTATGTTCCCGGTTCCAGGATTTACAGCTGGAGCGACACTCCTGCACAGCAGGGCCAGCATCTTCTGCCCATTCTATCTCTGCCATCAGTTTCTCTGCCATTACCCCTCCAGACAAGGCTTGGGTGGCGCCTCCTCTCTTGTCTCCTGTGAGACTCCAACCACACGTTAGGTAGTTTTACTGCTTCCCAGGTGGATCTGATGCTTTTTCCTGTTTCATCGATTTTTACTTTTCTCTGTTCCTTAGTTTAGATGTTTTCTAATGTCCTGTTTTTCTGTTCCTTAATCCTGTCTTCTCCTGTGGTCAAATTGCTATAAATCATCTGTTTGATTCTTTTTTTTACAGATTCTAACTGAAGAAATCCTCCTTCCTTCATCTCTTTTATCCATGTTTTCTCCCGTCTTCTTGGGCACATCAATCATAATTATTGTAGATAAGTCCTGATTTGCTAACTCAACGTCACCAAAGGGTTTGTTTTTATTGTCGCTTTTTTCTCTAGGTGTGGTTATATGATCTTGTCTCTTAAGTCTAGTAGTTGTTTATTGAATGCTAAATATTGTATATAAAAAAAACTGTGGAGGCTTCCAAAGCAGTTATTTCCGCAGAGAACACCCTCTGCAAGGCAGACAGAGCTGGGGCTTGGACACCGTGGTCCATCGGGCAACTGAGCTGAGGTGAGGCTGTGCAGTTCCAGTGAGACTCTTCCTACCTCTGATTTGCCCTCCAGGAGGCTTTTAATTAAGAGCCCAGCAGGTTTTGACCTTCAGTATGAAGAAACTGTGAGAAATTCTGCTCTGCTTTTGGAGATTTTACCACTTAGATCTTTAGCCTGCTGTCCTGTACTGCACCAGAATTTGGCAGATATCTCCAGTGTGACCCAGCCACATGCTGCAGTCCAATCCAGTCTGCAACACTGTTACTTGAGATCTCACAACTGCCCAAAGCTCCCCATGTCTTCTGTTGCACAGCAGGGCCTGCTGCCTCGGCCATGCCCACATTTCCAGCCTCTAGCCCCTGTCAAGAGCTGGCAAACTCCCCAGAGCTGAGAAGTCTGCCCTCTCTGGAAGTGGAGACCTTTGAGTCCTTATGCACTCGTAGTACTGGGAGGGATGGCTTTTTCCATTTTCATTTTTGTATTTTATTCTGCTTTCGGGTTATCCCCTGCAGGACTGCTGGCCTGCCACAAAGCCCTGCCCCCTCCCTGAATCAGAGGCTGTGAGTCTCACAGAGGCACCTGCTACTCTTCCTCTCCACAAAGATGACAAGTCACCCCACAGTGTGACTTCCCTCCCCCACCCAACTCTGTTCTGTTCCTCTGGCCTTTCTTTTTTCTGCTTTTGAAAAAAAGACCATGCAGTTTCATTTATTACTGATATATAACACATTCTAATATCTTACAAGGTTAGTCTTCCCTCATTTTCCTTTTCAAAGTCACAGGAGCACTTGATAATCTTTTACCAAATAAACTTGGGGAACTAAATCTTTACTATTCATCTTTCCAACTAAGAACGTGCTTTTTCCAATTTACTTGCATCATCCTTCATCCGCCTTGGCATTCATCTGCCTTGGCATTTGCAGACTTCCCTGTATAAATTTTATCACATCAAATTCATTTCCAAAATGTACATCTTTTTGTGATTATTGTGATAGAGTTAAAAATCTACATCTAACAGCTCATTACTACTAAAATATAAGGAGGTGCGCCAGTTAGCTCAGCTGGTTAGAACACGGCATTGTAACACCAAGGTCAAGGGTTTAGATCCCCGTACAGGCCAGATGCCAAAAAAGAGGAAAAAAAAAAAAACATGTTATTGAATTAAATAGAATGTTATCTTTTGCTACAGTTAGGTATAATTTATTCAAGATTAGGATTATTTTCTCTTTGAGGTCAATTTAGAGTATTGAATACTAAAAGTAGATGCTAAAAATGATACTTGATATGCAAAACTCCATTAGGCATATCTTTTATTACCTGTACAAGTATTGGACCTACCATTAGTTTGCCCTATTAATAGGACAAAAGGAAATTCAGGTGTGGTACTTACAACTATCGATGTCAGGTCTTCACTCTCAAATCGTCCAATTGCCAGTTCCAGAGACTTGTACATGGCTGCGGAGACACGCTGAGTGATCAGCCGATTGAGGTCTATCGACCTGCCAAGAAGCTGGAGGGGAGGAGAGGGTGAAGAACATCAGGGATAGAGTGGACAGGAAAACCCTGAGAATCGCAAGAGCAAAAAACAGGCAAAAAAAAAAAATTTTTCACCCAGAAACCTATTTCAAAAGATAAAACGAATGGGGAGAGATTGGACAAGGGGCATAAAGAATAATTACGATTTTATAACAATATCTATGCTAGTAATATTGATTTGATCAACATATCTCAATGTTGAACCCCCAAAATATGTATAATCAATTTTGATTTAATAAAAATTTAAAATAAATAAATAAATGAATTCTAAAAAAAGGAGATAAAATGAGCAAAATTGATTTCTAGGAGGATATGGTAAAAATTTAAACATTTTTTTTTTTTTTTTTTTTTT
>NW_007729090.1:107156-166293 GCF_000696425.1 Galeopterus variegatus
TTTTTTTGTCTTTTTCCGTGTCCGGCAACGGATCGCAACCCTCAGTGTTGCCCCCGTACCGGACCGGGGACCGGGAACGGGATTGCAACCCTCGGTGCTGCTCCCACGCCTCACTCAGCCAGTGAGCGGGAACCGGTCTGTATGTGGGATCCGAACCCTCGGGCGGGAGCGCCACCGCGCTTCCCAAGCGGCGCACTATCCAGTGCGCCACCGGGCCGGCCCCAAAAATTTAAACATTTTTGATGAAATTATATATTTAGGTGTCATAACCAAATACCCTACTTTCCTGGAGCTGAAATTCTGCATGCAAAGGCCATAAAGGACTTCTGCAGTGTCCTTTGCACTGAATTTACCTTAAATCATGGGCAGAAAACATGAGCCTTACCGGACACACTGACGGATCTGGATCTGTCATTACAGCACTGCTTTCAGCAGTGTGCAGGACCTGTCTCTCACCACACAGAGTGGCCTGCACATGTCTCATTTTTCACAGGGGTTGCAATGACAGTAAGAGAAAATTACTCCATTTCTACTTCAGAGTCCTAAGAACATATCTGTACCTCAATGTAACTTCAACAATGTAGAAATATGGCAAAGCCCTGGTGAGAAATGTCCTAAAATGTGAATGGTGGTTATCCATAGATAGTAAAATTAAATGGAATTTTCCCTACAGTTCTCCACATTTTTAAAATTTTATTTTTTGTGATGTTTTTAAAAATGTGACAAAAACCAAGCACTGTAATCTTTATTTTAAACTCTTCATTCTGGCCAGGAGAAAGCTCGTCTGTGATATTCTGAGCTGACAGGCATTCCTCACCTTCAATCTATTGTATACTCTGGCTTTTCGGCTCCTGGAGAGGGGCCAACCCCTCTGGGCCACACCTGCTCCCAGGAGCACGTGTGAGGTGGCTGCAGAGTGCTGTGCATCTTTCCTTGTGTTAGATGTTATCCAATAGAAATTTTTTGTCTTTAAAAGTGTAATACTTTATAACGATGTTCACACAGTTACACAACATACTGAAATCTATGAAAACCTAGTTAGCTATAAGATAACCCCAATATTTTCCACATGCATTCCATGTTTTCACCATGGCTCAGGAGAGGCCTGACCTACCTGCACGTGCCTCTGCTTGAGCAGTGTCTCGTAGCGGTTGGACGGCGGCAGGTGGATTGTGGCTCCCTGATTCTTGCATTCTGATCGTAACCGTTTATCAAGAAGCAAACTAGTATAGAAGGAAGAGAATATTTTTCACACATTGTAAATTTTAATGAAACATCAGATCAAATTATCCAAGATTTCCTATCAAAATCACAAATCACATACTCACCTTCCTGCCATAACCTTATAATATGCAAATATCTGGTCTGCTAGCTTGTAAACAAATTGGTCAAAACATAGATTCACCTAAAGGAAAAGAAAGCACACATTAGATTTTGATTCCCTAAACCAAGATCAAATAACACAACTTAAAAACCAAAATATTTTAAGGCAACTAATTGAGGCTCTTACCAGGAAAGAGAAACTAGAAACCATCTGACTGTCCAACAACAGCAGATTAAATAAATTATGGTGTGGCCAGCAGTGACCACTACATAGCCAGTGAAAGTGATGTCAGAATTGTTCTTACTGAGGGAGAAAAACGTTCCTCTCTTAAATGCAAATGAATATGAAAAAAGTCCCTCTTCACCATGTGCTCCCAGGGTGCTAACGTGCCTTCCATCTGGCATCCCCACCCTCAGGAACCCCTGGCTTTCCCTGGAGCTGGAAGGCTGTGGTGAGCAAGGAGGTTGGTCAGGAGACACCCTGAGAAGCCACACCCTCGTTTGCAGACGGGGCTAGTATCACACCCTGCAACAGGATCAGAACACACGTGCTTAAGGGGAGAGGCCCAGGACCTGCAGGGCTGACAGATGGTGCCTGTATCTCAGGTGACCCAGGGACTGGGACATCTCTCTGAAGAACCACTTTCAGGTGGTCTTTGTGAAGAGGCATAGGAGGCCCTGATGCACAAATCAGTATGTTGAGGTAAAATTCTCTCATATCTTAAGCTGGAGA
The DNA here is from genome assembly GCF_000696425.1 of Galeopterus variegatus. Taxonomy (NCBI): domain Eukaryota; kingdom Metazoa; phylum Chordata; class Mammalia; order Dermoptera; family Cynocephalidae; genus Galeopterus; species Galeopterus variegatus. The sequence continues at coordinate 109,213 of NW_007729090.1, forward strand.
AGACTCATCTCCTCAGCCCTGTGTACGCTGACCTGATAATTCCACTTGTGAGACTTGTCCTCAAGAAATAATCTGACGCAAATAAAAAAGTATGTGCCAGGAAGTTCATTGAAGTCTACTTATAATAACCAAAAATAAAGTACTACAGAAAAAAATGGGCGATGCAGTGCAAAGATGGTGTTCACAACAGGAAACAGAGGGACACGGGCACTGGTCCCGGCGATTGATAGCCACGTGTTCAGACACGGAGAGGGAGGTGCGGTGGAAGCGCTCACACCAACATGCTAGTTCACTCATTAAACTGCCCTGTATTTTAAAGAAAGTTTAATTCCTTGAACACTCAGAGAAAAAGGAAATTAAATTAAAGAAAATTAAGAGGGACCGAGGCACCTGGGCCCTTACCTCTGCCTCGATTTCATCATAGAGAAACTGCTTGTTGAACCTGGTAAGCGCATAGTGGGCACTGTCGTTGTACAGGTCCAAGGAGTAAAGGACGTACCTGCAGAGGGCAGCGGGCGGTGGTCACTCCCAGCCTCCCACTCCATAAGAAATTTAACTCATTTTTTTCCTCTCATGTGAGGAAAAACAATTTCTTACTTCAAACACCAAACTGTGTTCCTGTCCAGAGCCCCTGGTAGCCGTGCCTGAGACCACCTGCCGCATATCCAAGGCCAGGGGAACGCCGGGGACAGCCATGTGGCCCATCCAATAGGGAGGTGCACACTCCCTTCAGGCCATGCACAGACGAGGGCTTCCACCTACCTGTGTCTTCTCACCATGCCTTAAACTTTTTCACCACGAGTATGTAGTATTTTTTTAAAAACAACAAAGTTGAGTTATTTTCTTATTTTAAGAATGAACCGACTTAAAAAAAAAAGATGAAGGTCATGGGTCACCCAGGTGTTACGAGGGATCCATGAAGACTGATAAGCAAAGAACTGACCTGCAGGATTGGTCCCCAATCATTCACTATAACCCACCCACCCCCCTTTTATTGCTTTCCCTTGCACGGACTTCATATGTTGAAAGACTCTGACCCCTCTGCCCTGGCAGAGCCTTGACCCCGAAAACCAAGCTGTTTCTTCAGTGCTTCCTTTCCCAATTTCATCTAGGTCAAAAGCTGTGCTGCCCAAGAGCCCACACCCCTACGTGACGAAGGCCCAGGAAGCCCAGGCTCACTCATCCCCCTGATCCATGTGCACGCCCAAGCCTCGCCCAGCACCCGTGCAAGGCAGGAGTTTGATCAGTTCCACTGCCCGAACTCCTGACATCAGTCTGAAGCCAAGAAACTGGCTACTTGTATTAATCTCCAAAGCTTTATACTCCAGGAAACACAATTTAAATGAAATGCTAAAAAGAGCCAAACTCCCCTCCCCCTCCTAGCTCCCAAATGCCTTCGAGGACACCCGTCACCACAGACAACACTCACTCCATCATGGATGCCTCCTTGGTCTCCAGGATGTGGTCTGTCAGGATCCAGGGCATCGACATCTCGATGGGGAACTGGATCCTCCTGCCCATGGTCAGCTCCAGGAAGAACTCTCGGAACCACAGCTGTGAGAGGTCACAGCACTGCTGCAGTGTTTCTTGAAGGATTCAAACAACACCACGTTATCTTCCCAAGCAGGAAGAGATTCAGCAGAGACAACAAGAGGGGGCTGTGTGCTGGTGCTGGCTCCTCCATTCTCAACCGCGACAGCCGTGCAGCGAGGATGGGACAGGAAGGGGTTGTGGCGCCTCACACCAGGGACAAGACCGGCTGGACTCTGCGCTTTCTGAGCAGGCAGTACCCTCCTGCCAGCAGAGGACTCATCAACCCTCTGAGCCTCTTGGTGGGGTTAGGGAGGGGGAAAATGTCCTTTTTAAAAGGAGAAATAAAAAAATGAGATCATGGGTTTTTTATTTAGAGTAAAAACCAATATCTAGGACACATCATTACAGGTACACTCAGGGGAGGTCTAGCTAATGTAAAAATACAGATTAAAAAAAATGTTTCTGGGCCGGCCCGGTGGCGCACTGGATAGTGTGCCGCTTGGGAAGCGCGGCGGCGCTCCCGTCTGAGGGTTCGGATTCCACATACAGACCGGTTCCCGCTCACTGGCTGAGCAAGGCGCGGGAGCAACACCGAGGCTTGCGATCCCGTTGCCGGTCCCCGGTCCGGTATGGGGGCAACACTGAGGGTTGCATCCGTTGCCGGACACGGAAAAATGACAAAAGACAAAAAAAAAAAAAATGTTTCTGTCCTTTCCTGGAGTTAACAACAAAAGCATTAGTATTTGCTCCAATCCCTGCAGCACCCCAGCCAAGACAGAAGTCTGCTACTCCAACCAAGAGACAGTGGCAAAGGAGTGGACACAGACCACTTGAGCACTCAGGAAACACCCACCAGTGCCCAATCAAGGTAGCTAGGTGTCACCTGGGACCAGGACTCACCTGGCTCAGGGCACCTCCCACCTGCCTGCACACCAAATCATGCGAGGGCTGTTTCTGATATCTATCAATGGGTCCCTTTCCAGGAGATGGTTTACATTTGCTTGTGCTTCTGACCCTGCATGGGCTGCAGAGACCTGGTGTTCATGTTGCAGGGCCAGCCATGCCGCACGAAGCACACAGCCAAGGCCAAGGCCAGCAAGGGAATGGGAGGAGCCTCAGGACGTATAGCCACCACCACAAAGGTTAGGACACATCACTGTCCAGGTGTGTGAAGGGGCCAGGGCAGGGGATGACCAGGCAGGCAAAAGCATTCTAGATAATGTTAGTGGTTTTAGAACATGCCGGGCTAGACGCTGGTCAGCAGTATCTCTTACCACTGAAATTTATCAAGTGAGTGTAGAAGAATGACTCTCGATGAAATTTTTCTATGTCCAATATGGTGGGCCCCTCAAGGCTACTTCTCAAGGTTTTCTTGGAACCACTTTTGTCTGCAATGAGGGACTCTAGCATGGTTCTCACCATGTAAAGCTGCATTATCCAAGGAAACATTTGTGGGGGAGAAAATATACACGGTACGTTAGTTACACCAAACTCAGAAAAACCACAGAAGGACAGCTTGCTACACCCTGACAGGAGGCGGCCCCGAACTGCACAGCCGAGCGCTCAGCCCAGCTCGGTGAGCTCCTCCAAAGAGGTCCAGTGCCCATCTAAGTGGCCAAGCTGCTGCTGCTTGAGGGAGAACAACCTGTTGTGGAGAAGTTCATCTCCACGCTACGAAGGTCAACAAGAAAAACAAACGATGTCTTACCACCAAAGGTTAAAAGAGGTGGATAGGTGTACGACTGCCTCAGAAACGTGTTTACCACATGCAAGAGCCTTTCCATGCCCAGAGACTTGAGCTGCCTCAGCAGCTCGGCAGAGCTCAAGGACTCGGCCATGGTGCGCACCAGGAAGAGCTAGACAGGACAGACAGGGAGGGGAGGCGGGAGAAAGCCGTTAGTCACAGGATACACACCCGGGTGGGGACGCGGGACAGACACAGGGGAGTGAAGGCAGGGAGGGCCGTCCTCGTGGAGAGGCCAGGCGCCTTCCTCCCAGACTTTTAAGACATTTCACACAGAGCCAGCAGTGTGCTTTGCCAGTAATTTCCTACAGAGTGACAGGAGCGAGAGGTTCCGGGTCCCAGATGGGAGCAGACAAGCAGAGGAGTGGATTATGTCAGGTGTGAGAGTCAGGGAGGGCCTGAGCACACCAGGAGGGAGGGCGACTGAAGGCCAGGACACACAGAAGCAATGCCACCATTTCCCAACTCTTCATCTTTAGGGATGACCGTTTGTAGACCCAACAGAAAAAAATCACAATCATGCACTTAAACACCCATCAAGAAACACAGTGCAAGTATGCATGAGGGTACTTCAAAACGTTTGTGGGAAACAGAATCAAAAGAGTGTGAATCTTTTCATGAATTTTGTGAAGTACTGGACATGTAGACTGCCACCTCTACTTTGGGAACAGGAGTTGAAATGGACTCAAATTCACTCTGAATGAAAATGAGCCAGAGATGTCTCTGCTAATGTTCCAGATTTACATGGGTAGGACCACAGAGGCAGCAGAAAAGACGCAGGCAACGCTTTCTTTGCCAGAGCCGACAGCGGTGACAGGGACGCCCACCCCCACCCAGCACGGACCTGCTCCCGGCCCAGGATGTACCTGCTCCCCACCCAGCACGGACCCGCCCCCGGCCCAGCACGGACCCGCCCCGGCCCAGCACGGATCCGCCCCCCACCCAGCACGGACCCGCCCCGGCCCAGCACGGATCCGCCCCCCACCCAGCACGGACCCGCCCCGGCCCAGCACGGATCCGCCCCCCACCCAGCACGGACCCGCCCCGGCCCAGCACGGATCCGCCCCCCACCCAGCACGGACCCGCCCCGGCCCAGCACGGATCCGCCCCCCACCCAGCACGGACCCGCCCCGGCCCAGCACGGATCCGCCCCCCACCCAGCACGGACCCGCCCCGGCCCAGCACGGATCCGCCCCCCACCCAGCACGGACCCGCCCCGGCCCAGCACGGATCCGCCCCCCACCCAGCACGGACCCGCCCCGGCCCAGCACGGATCCGCCCCCCACCCAGCACGGACCCGCCCCGGCCCAGCACGGATCCGCCCCCCACCCAGCACGGACCCGCCCCCGGCCCAGGATCGGCCGCCCCCATGAGCAGGGTGGAGGAGACGAGAACCTGCGTGCTGGAGGGTCCCACGGCGCGCCGCGGCACTTTGATGTCGAAGCCGCTCTTGGGGTCCTTCTCGCCCCGCAGGGCCGGGTCATTGAAGGGCTCCTGCCCCGTCTCCCAGTCGCACACGGTCTTCCTGATGGCCTGCAGGACACTGCACAGCCCCGTGCGGCGGTCAGCGAGGCCGGGCGTGTGGACAGACTAGCTCAACGCGAAATTTTAAGAGGTTGTCCTCCCGAGAACACTAGGGCTCCCACAAGATTTCACTTAGCTGCAACGTGCATCAACTGGCCCAGAAGCGAAGTTGCATTTCCTGGCCACTCACCACAGAAAGGCGGCCTGGGTCCTGCTGAGGGTCCGGGCCGAAGACCACAAACAGCCCCGACAGTGGAGCTGCACCTGCCTGCGGCCCCACACGCGCCAGGAGCCTGGGCACGAGCCCACGGGGTGGTGGGGAACGTGACCCGTGGCCGACAAAGCTCCACTTGCTGAGACCCCGGGGCACCTCGCGCTGATCAGACGCACCACCACGCGGACCTGGTCACCTCGTGTGGCACGTGTCAGATAATACGCTGCCCATTCCATAGGCTTTGTTGCTGGGGCTCTATTCCTTATCAAAGGCAAGCACTTTCTTTCTATACCTGGCGTGCCCAAGGCAAGTCCTATCTGTAAACACTACCCCTCTAAAGTCAGGAGGGACCCCGGGAGGCACGTGTCTGGACATCGTGCAGAACACACAGCACAGCGAGCCTCCTGTGAGGGTAAGCCCTTGCAAAACAGCAGGCAAGACTCGGGAAATGAAAACCTCGAGTTGACAGAAGGTAAACCAGTAAACCTCACATGGAAAATGTTATTAACACTAAAAATTAATACCATGCTGTGTGACAAATATTTGCAAATGCCCATAAGCTTCATTTTACATGAATGTCTGTGAAAGACAACTTTACCTAAAAGGCTCAACATTAAGAGAAAACAAGCTCAAGATCTGCACTGGATTTCTGCAATATCTACATAGCTTTTGACAGACTTGTAGGGCAGGCCACAAGAAATAAAAGCAAAAGTACTGAAGACAATACACTTTGAAAGGGGGATAGGGTGGGATTGTGTGTCCCCACAGGCCCAGGGAATCAGAATTGTCAGGCAGATTTTGATAAATTCCTATCCGCAGTAAATACTCCCTATCCCTAGTCTGCAGACTCCTTAAGACACTCTGTAGTTGAGGTGTTGGTTTGTTCATGTTAATAACTGGACCCACTGCATTACATTTAGAGCTAATTCACCAAAAGGGCATGTGGAGGCTGAAGGTAAGTGCATTGAGTCTATACATGAAAATTTAATTATCCCAAGTCTGTCTTAGGACTACTGGATGGAGAGTGAACGGGGTGTGCGGGCAGCTAACCTCTGGATGACGTTCTTCTTCTTCTTGATGGCCTGCCGCAGCGGCTCCCTGAGGGTCACCTGGGAGAAGTCCTGCAGTGCAGCGTAGACAGTGTGCCGGATGGCATGGTTGAACACACTCTCCATCCTCCCCATCAGCACCTGCAGGCCTTTGATCATGGCGATCACCTGCAGGGGACAGAGCTTTTAGCTCTGAGGGTGACCAGGGATGGCCCTTGTCAGGAGCAGCACCAAGCTTCATCTGCCTGGCACATGCCATGCTGGGAAGCTGCCTCCTCCTCGCGCACAGCTCCTCTCCCTGGCCCTCCCCATCAGAACATGAATGACTTGAGGACAAGGACACATCTGCCTCAAAACAAACCCACATCCACAAGGGCACTCCCTCCTGCAACAGACTTTGAATGGAAAAGAAATAAAAAGATTCAGGAAAGCAAATATGACATTAACAAGAAAAGAAATAAAGAGGTTACAGGAATTTGTAGCCCAAATCCCACTTGTTAAACAATAATGGCACATTCAATGAGTATGCATAAAAGTGGCCTGGAAAAGATGCACTAGACTGTGTAAAGTCCACCCCTGCAACGGCTTCACAGGCACTGTACCTTCCTAATTTCACACTTATGTTTCCGATATGTTTACTTTAGGGAATTGTTTGATGATTTTACATTGCTTTTCTAATCAAGCAAAAAGAAAAAAGGAAATTTCTATAAAAAATGCAAATGGGAAAAACTCATTTGAATGAACATGAAAATACTACATATTCAAATCCATAGGAAGCAGAAAAAGGCATGCCAAAAGGCAAGCAGACAATCAAAACACTGAAAATAATAATCACCTAGTATTCATTGTGAATTTCTAAAAAGAACAGCAAAATAACCTCCCCAAAGTAGAAGGAAATAAATAGCCACAAGAAAAATTAATGAAACAGAAAACAAGCATTATAATCAAGAGTAATCAACAAACACAAAGCTGTTTAATAAATAGTCAAATGCTCAGGAAGACTGACCAGAAAAAAAAAAGAGAGAAGGCACAGAGTACCAGCATTAAGAATGAAAAACTAACATTACTTCACACTTTACAGATATTAGGAGATTATGAGAATATACTTCCATAGGACAGACATACAGATCAACAGAATAGAATTAAGAACCCAGAAATAAACCCTCCCATTTATAGCCTATTGATTTTCAATAGGGTGCCAAAACATTCAATGCGTAAAGATGATCTTTTCAACAAACAGTACTGGACAACTGGATATCTCTCCATGTGCAAAAGAATAAAGTTGGACCCCTGTGCAGGAAAAGGTTAATTCAGCAGACCTAGATTGCTCAAACCCTGAACATTTCCAAGAAAGGCCTATCCTCAGGACTGGCCTTTGGTTGACATCTAAGAACTGAAATCTGAGCCTTGGGAATATTCTGTCTGCAAAGAGTGTTTTTTGTATGCCCATGGCCTTGGACCATTGCTGTACTAGTTTGACCAGATAGTTTATGCTAACAATGTGACTAATGGTGACCACCTGTTTTTGATCTGTGGGCCTAGAATCTTTATGTTTTTTTTTGGGGGGGGGGTTGCCTAGAATCTGAGTAGTTGAGGTCAGCCACATATGCCTGACATCCCCCCAACCCCCCAATAAGAACCCTGAACACCAAGGTTCAGGTGAGCTGTCCTGGTTGGCAATGTCCCATGCAATTGCAATAGTAGGAGGGGACATCTAGAAATTTGCACCTGGTTTCTCCTGGACTTCTGCCATGCATCTTTTCCCTTTCCTGATTTTAATCTGTATCTTGTCACTGTAATAAAGCATAGTAGCCTTGAATATAACAACTACTGAGTCCTGTAAGTCATAATGATTCCTTGAATTTGAGGGTGACTTACAGACCCTTGACACAATGCTTACCTCACACTATATAAAAAATTAACTCAAAATGGATCATATATCCAAATTAAGAGGTAAAACCATAAAACCCTTAGAAAAAAACACAAAAGGAAATCTTTACGACTTGGGTTAGGCAACGGTTTCTTACATATGACCTCAAAAGCACAAGCAACAAAAGAAAAATAAATTGGACATCATCAAAATTAAAAACTTTTGTTCTTTTAAAGACCCCCTTGCCCCCCATTAAAAAACTAAAAAGATGACCCATGGAATGGGAGAAAATACTGAAAATCATTATGTCTGGTAAGGAACTGGTATCTAGAATATATATTTTAAAAACCCTTAGAACTCAATAACAAAAAGACAACTCAATTAAAAAATAGGAATAGGATCTGAATAGACATTTCCCCAAGGAATATAGAATACACACAAATGGCCAATAAGCATATGAAAAGATGCTCAGTGCCATTAGTTATTAGGCAAATGTGGAGGGTACTAACATTATTAGGCACATGTATTTTACAGGGCTGAACTTTTTAGAATTGCATATAGAAATATTAAGCTTGGGAAAGACAGAAAACTTTTCCTAGGCTAAAGTCTCTGTTGTAGATAAAGAATTGTAACATGGCAAAAATGCTGGCTCTAAGGACAGATGTCCTTGGTGCAGCTAAACCTAATGATTGTTGCCATGACGAATATCTTACTGTTCTTTTTGTAACCACCTATGTTCTTTTTCTGTAACTTTCCTGCCTGGACAATAAAAACTGAGAGAAAACCTCGTTCAGGGTTAGTTTCCAAGAATTCTAATCCCTTGAAGGATTTGCCTGGAATTAACCCTTTTGGGGCCTCTTTCTCTCACTGCTCAGAAGAAATGCGCTTTGAGTAATCCTTTGCATCTCCGTCACCTGGGGGAGAGGTGACAGGAAAATGCAAATCAAAACCACAATAAGTTACCACTTCACATGCACTAGGATGGCAAGAATAAAAAACACAGATAATAACAAGTGTTAGTAAGGATATGGAGAAACTGCAACCCTCGTGTACTGCTGGTAGAAATGTGCTACCACTTTGGAAAACTACCTGGTAGTTTCTCAAAGTGTTAAACACAGTGTTACCATATGATCCAGCAATTCCACTTCTAGGTATATAATCAAAAGAAATGAAAACATGCATCCACACAAAAACTTGTACACGAAAGTTAATAACAGCATTATTCATAATAGTGAAAAGGTGAAAACAAACCAAATGTCCCTCAACTGATGGACGGATAAATAAAAATGTGATATATCTGTGCAACAGAATATTATTCAATCACGGAAAGAACAAAAATACCTGTGTGAACCTTGAAAACACCCTGCTAAGTGAGAGAAGCCAATCACACAGGACCACACATCGTATAATCCATTTATATGAAGCGTCCAGAGTAGGCAAATCTACAGAGTCAGAAAGACTGGTGGTTGCTGGGGTTGAAGGGAGGGAAGAATGCTAATAACGAGTGTGAGGCTTCTTTCTGAGAGAACAAAAATGTTCTAAATTTGATTGTGATCACACAACTCTGTGAATATACCTAAAGCACTCAATTTCACACTTTATATGGGTGTATTGTACGGTATGTGGAAAAAAAAAAGGATGCTACCAAAATAATGAACTTATTATGAAAACTTATTTACTTTGAAATAAATCTATTGGCATTTTTATCAGGATATGAATAAATCTATAGCTGATTTGACGTAGAAATGACAAACTAAGTCTTTTTTTGTATATTTCTTATTATGAAACTTATTATGAAAAATATTGTCAAAAATTAGAAAACAGAAAAATTCTCTGAAAATATATCTTACCAAAACTGATACAAGAAGAAATAGAAAATCCAAATACGTCTATATATAATGAAGAAACTGAACGTTTCAAAAAACACACCCAAAAGAGAAGGCTTCACCAGTAAATGCTAGCAAGCATTTAAGGGAGAAATAATGTGAACCTCACACAAACTCTTCCAGACGTTAGAAAAGAAGGGAGCATTTTTTTTTTTCCTTCCCTTTTTGTCTTTTTTCGTGACCGGCAATGGATCGCAACCCTCAGTGTTGCGCCCATACCGGAATGGGACCGGCAACGGGATCGCAACCCTCGGTGTTGCTCCCGCACCTCGCTCAGCCAGTGAGCGGCCGGTCTGTATATGGGATCCGAACCCTCGGTGGGAGCGCCGCCGCGCTTCCCAAGCGGCGCACTGTAGCAGTGCGCCACCGGGCCGGCCCAAGAAGGGAGCATTTCATGAGTCATTTTACGAAGTCAGCATCCAAAAAACCTGAATTAAAGCTTATAAAACAGTAATATTACCTACTCTATAGGTGTGAGCTGAGCACAGTGACTTCTTTCCCCAAAGTACACTGTGGAAAGGGGGGAGGTAACTTTACAACAGAGACACCTGACAGATGTGATCCCAGCCACGTGCTGGAGGTCAGCATTGCCTGTGGTAAGCCACTAGGACAGTGCCCATGATGTGTGTGGCGAGAAGGGCTCTTCCTTGCTACGGTCTTCCTCCCCAGACCCAAAATCCCAGTCAAATAAGAAAAAAATAAAAACATCAGGTAAATCCCTACAAAATATCTGAGTAGTGCTCCTCAAAACTATCAAGGTCATCACAAACAAGGAAAGTCTGAGTAACTGTTGCAGCCAAAAGGAGCCTAAAGAGATATGACGATTAAATGTCATGTGGGATCCTGCATCAGAAAACATTATAGAAAAAATGACAAAATAAAGTATGGAGTTTAGTTAATAATAGTATATCAATATTGATTTATTAATTGTAACAATATTAATGTAAGATATTAATAATAAGGGAAAATGGGTATGTGGGTACTCTCTATACCATCTTTGCAATTTTTCTATAAATCTAAGTGTTCTAAAATAAAAAGTTAATTTTTCTAAAAATGCAATATTAAAGGTTACTCTCACTCATTAACTTTGATAGAAAAATCCTAAGTAAAATATTAGCAAACTATATCCGGGCATATGCAAAGAGGATAATATAGCATAATCAAGATGAGTTTGTACATGGAACGCAGGGCTAGCTTGACAATAAGAACTCAATCAAAGAAAAAAGTGAAAAACTAAAAAAATCCAATCAAGGGAAACACACCACATTATTGGAATAAAAAAGTCATATGAGTATTTCAGTAGATGCAAATATTAACAAAATTAATATATATTCATAATATGACCTCTTAGCAAACTAGGAATAGAAGGCAACTTCCTTAATCTGAGGAAGGGTGCCCAGGATGGCCTACAGCAGGCACGTCCTAAGGCAAATGCTGGAAGCTTCCCCCTGAGACAGAGGCCAGACAAGGATGTCTGCTGCCTCCACTCTATGTACCAACTAGAGACCTACCCAGTGGGATTAAAAAAGAAAAAAGAAAAGACAGAAGGATGGAAGAAAAAAAGCTGTCATCAATTATAGATGATATGATCGTTTAAGGAGAAAACTCAAAAGAATGTATGGATAATTCATCAAAATTAACAAGTGAGTTTAGACAAGTTGGTACATATAAGGAAAAAATAATCTTAAAATTTTACATTTTAAACACCAGTGACAAACATTTAGAAAAATTTTTAAATATACTGTCTATAATACCCAACACCTGAAAATAAAGCTAACAAAAGATGTCCCATATTTCTGCAGTTTATAAAACAGAAATAAAAGACAATCTGCACAAATGAAGAGATATACTATACTCAAAAAAAGACATGCTTGTCATTTCTACCTAAAATGATCTATAGATTTATTCTTCTTTTTTTTTTTTTTAAAGATGACTGATAAAGGGATTTTAACCCTTGACTTGGTGTTGTCAGCATGACGCTCTCCCAAGTGAGCTAACCGGCCATCCCTATATGGGATCCGAACCCGTGGCCTTGGTGTTATCAGCACCACACTCTCCCAAGTGAGCCACGGGCCAGCCCTGATTTATTCATATCCTAATAGAAATGCTAACAGGTTTAACTGTGGAATATAAAAAGCTGATTATAAATTGTATAGGAAAGTACAAAGGCAAGAATAACCAAGGAGTTCCTGAGATGACAGACACACGCACCAGGCATGGGAGATCCGTGTGCAGCTGAAGTGCTGTTGGACAAGGATGCACACACAGGCCAGTGGATTAGAACAGAGAGCAGGAATGCACCACACATGCAGTGACCCTGATTTACTACAAAGTTGACAAGATAGAGCAGTGGGTGGGAAGGGAGTAGAGTGTTTCAAAAATTTTCAGGTGAATTTCAGATCTCAATGTGAAAGGCAGAATAGGAAAATATCCAGAAGACAGTGCAGGAGAATATCATCATGGGCCTATGGTACGCAAAGATTCTTTAAAGAAGACAGGAAAAGTACACTATAAAAGAAAAGAACTTCTGTCCATCCGAAGGCCACGAGGAGTGTGTGGAGCCATGTCACACACCCGAGAGCATGGAGTGGGGCCGCTTCTCCTCCGGCTCGTGTCCCCGATCCGAGAAACTGCCCCCATGCACAACTCACAGCACGTGACAGCCTCGACCACCTGCCCACAGGGAGCATCAGCGCACACCGGGAACCACAACCACCCTTTCTCTACCTATTTTTTCCTATTCTGACCATGCAAAGGGCAGCCCTATGTAGAAGCAAGGATGTGAGGCAGGCAGTTTTTTCTGAGTTTCTGCTTGTGCTCCTGACAGGGAAGGCAGTGGGAGGCAGAGCGTGTGAGAAGGACGGACAGACAGCGGCTCACCTCCACCAGGGCGAACTTCTCCTCGCTGGTGTAGTTGTAGCGTGTGGCCCGCTCATACTCCTCCGCGTTGTCGGGGCAGTCCTTGTTGGAGTACTTGTCAGTGGGGTGCACAAGTTTCCATGAATACTGTGAGGAGAGACATTCAGCACTGAAGGCTACCTGCTTGACTTCGGTCTGACACACATGGCCATACTAGAGCCACCAAAAGGTGAGAATCTGCTGCATTATGAGAGTCACACACACACACTGTCCATTTCCATGAAAGGGCAAACACCCTGGCCGTGTGACTTCAGATTTAAGAAACACACCGGGCAACAGGGCCTGGATTTTGTGTGTTGAATTTCTAAGACTCTAGGCCTTTCATCACTATTAAAAATGAGAATTTCCTTTCAAATGATTATGTACCAATATGATCATTTTATCTGATTCAAATAAACCACAAAGGGGAAACACTTACAACTTACAGGTATTTAAATCTTTTTATGGCACCAGAAACAATTTTTTTTTTTTTTTTTTAAAGATGACCGGTAAGGGGATCTTAACCCTTGACTTGGTGTTGTCAGCACCACGCTCAGCCAGTGAGCGAACCGGCCATCCCTATATGGGATCCGAACCCGTGGCCTTGGTGTTATCAGCACCGCACTCTCCCGAGTGAGCCACAGGCCGGCCCACACCAGAAACAATTTTACTAATATTAAACAAAAGACAGTAATGGCTAGAGCCCCAAAAGGAAAATGTTTTTAAAAATGAGAATCAAAGACCATAATAATGGTACGAATTTAATTCCATTGATATATTTTAAAAGATGAGGCCCTTAATTTATAACACATCAATGAAATGGACCTTGAATCACCTTAGAACATTTATATTGTTCCATATTCTTATTTCTAGGGTCAAAGACTTAAGAAAAGCTGATTTGTTCTTGATCCAAAGTTAATGCAGAAAAAATATCTAGTCAATTTCATGACAGCTTGGGAAGAAAAGCACTTCTAACCAAGCAGGAGGTGGCTGTGCTTTCAGTTCCTTGAATTTCCAAACACACAGGAGCGCAGCACCTACCACTTCCATTACGTGTGCGCTCCACTGTGACAGCAGCTGCAGGCCCTGCAGGGCCAGGTCGAAGAGCTTCCGGTACTCTGCGTCCGTCTTCTGGGCCTCCTGGCGGCCCGACCCAGTGACCACCTAGACCACAAACATCAAGAGAAAAACTACAGACACGTTTACCTGCAGACCCCACAAACTGAGTCTAGGAATCTATCCTAAAGTCACATGCGCAAAAATACAAAACGATTTAGCCACAAAACCCTCCCCTGCAGCAGAAGGAGGGCAACCTCAGAGTCTGAACAACAGGTGCTCTGCAGCTCTCAAAAGCAAAGGAAAAGGTGCTGCCAACCCCCAGAGGGATCTTCTGGATGTGGTGTTAGGAGAGACATATGCTTCCCAGTACAGGAGAGCCAGTGTGTCATGAGTGTCTGCTTACATCAAAAGATAAAAATTTAAATTCAGAAGGGGTAACCCAAGGGAAGGAAGGGATAGGGTGGAAGGGAAGGCAGGCTTCTCTGAATATATCATTTTTAGATGTGACATTGGAACCATGAAGTATTTCATGTAATTGAGAAATAGGATTAAATTAGAAGGAAAAAGTAATCCCTAAAATTCAAATGAAAAATGGAACAATGGATAGAACTGTGTATCAAGATGACACCATGAGCACTCAGAGAGGAACCACTCCAAGCAGCTTTGAAACACCATGGTTTAACACCTCTAAAGGAAGAAATGTGAAAGTCAAAATTACTTGTAAAACAAATCTTAAAACAATTTTTGGTCATTGTAATTAGTAGTGCTGGTATTGTTAGATTGCTACCGGGGTCACTAAGAACAAGGATTTCCAGCATGGGAGAAAAAGGAGAAAGACAGAATAAACCTGAAGTAGACTGACTTCAAAATAGTGCTAAAAAAGAATTGATTTGTTAACTTAGATAATGCTAGGGAACCAATTATTTTAAAAACTGAAGCATAAAGCTCAGGAAATCAAGCTACAACCCTGATTCACCTGCAAGAACTAGACCTCAGAGCAAGGCTCCTCTGTCCCAAGGAGCAGCGAGGGAAAGACGAAACTTGAACACCACCATTCCACAGCCCTAGAGAATTCATGAGTCTGTGCAGCAGACAGGCCACGTTACAGTGATGCAGCTGCACGCTGTGTGTCTGCAGCAGTCCATGGCACAGCCCATGAAGGGCCACGTGGGCTGAAAGAACAGAGTCTGATCAGGCCCCCAGATCTAACTACCAATGTGCTGGAAGCACAGGGGACAGAGGTCACGGCACAGGACACCACAGGGAGTGAGAGACAGAAAAGAAACATATCTTCAAAGAGACAAACCAACCAACTCAGTGTCTGGATCTTATTTATTTATTTTTTTTGTCTTTTTCCGTGTCCGGCAACGGATCGCAACCCTCAGTGTTGCCCCCGCACCGGACCGGGGACCGGCAACGGGATCGCAACCCTCGGTGTTGCCCCCGCGCCTCGCTCAGCCAGTGAGCGGGAACCGGTCTGTATGTGGGATCTGAACCCTCGGGCGGGAGCGCCGCCACGCTTCCCAAGCGGTGCACTATCCAGTGCGCCACCGGGCCGGCCCCCTGGATCTTATTTTGGATCCTGAGGCAAACGAACTTGAAAAAATAAACCATTTATGAGTCGACTGGGGAAATGCAAGTAATGACCAGCTATTCAACACTGAAGAATACTTAATGTTTTTAAGTCTAATAATAATATTATGGTTATGTTTTAAAAGAGTCCTTACAAGGAGACATGAGAAACAGCTGCAGAGGCACTGCTGCATTGTCCTGGATTTGTTTCAAACTGACCCGGGCCGTGGCACAGTGCTGGGCGAGAAAGCTGTGACAGTGTCTGAGATGGTGCAAGGCCACAATTGGTCCCTCTCCCTCCTGTGCTCAAAAATTCACAATATGAGGAGTTTAAAAAAACTGCCCAGAACTTAGAGCTGGTCACTGTCAGAAGGTGACCAGTCTGGGGACTCTGGGAGGTGATGTGGCCTGTGCAGGTGGCACCACTGACCTTCTCTGAATGACTTGAACCCGGCTGCCATCCCAGCTCAAAATAAATCCTTACCCTCTAGTCAAAAGAAACTGAGTAAACAACCTGAAAATGAAATTAACAACTCCACTTTTAATAGCATCAAAAAGAATAAAATACTTAAGGATAAATTTAACAAAAGAAGTATAAGACTTGTACTCTAGAAATGACAAAACATTGTTGAAAGAAATTAAAGAATGGGAAGATATCTCATATTCATGGATTAGACAATTCACTATTGTTAAGATGGCAATACTTCCAAACTGATCTACAGATTCAATGCAATCCCTATCAAAATTCCAGTTGCCATTTTGCAGAAATTGACAAGCTGATCCTAAATTCAAATGAAAATTCAAGAGATCCACAAACAATACTGGCAAAAAAGACAAAACAATCTTGAAAAAGAGCATAGTTGGGATTCTCACACTTCCCAATTTCAACCTTATTACAAAGCTATGGTAACCAAGAAAGTGTAGCTCTAGCACAAGGATATGCATGTGGACAGTGGAACAGAGTGAGTCTACAAGTAGACCCGGGTGATCACAGTCAATTGATCTGAGGAGAGCACCTGTATGAGGAAAGAATAATCTTTTTAACAAATAGTGCTGCAAAAACTTAATGTCATACACAAAAGAATGAAACCAAACCCCATCTCACACCATATGCAAAAATTAACTCAAAATGTAGTGTAGATCTAAATGCAAGAGTTAAAGCAACAAAACTCTAGAAGAAAACAAGGGGGTAATGCTTTCTGACCTTGGGTAAGGCAATGGTTTCTTCAAAGAAGAAAAAGCACAAGCAACAACAAAAATATATATAATTGAATACCAAAAACTGAAAATTATGCTTCAAAGGACATCATCAAGAAAAGTGAAAAGACAACTCATAGAATAGGGGAAAGTATTTGAAAATCATCTGTCAAATGAGGACTGGTATATAGAACACATAAAGAACTCACACAACTTAGTAAAAAAGGCAAATCACCCAATTGAAAAACGGGCAAAGGATCTGAATAGACATTTTTGAAAAGAGGCCAACTAGCACATTGAAAAGATGCTGAACATTATTAGCTGTTAGGGAAATGTAAATCAAAACACAACCAGATACTACCTCACATTCACCAGAATAGCCAGGATCAAAGAAACTAACAAGCGTTGGTGAGGATATGGATGTGGAGAAACCAGAGCCCTCACACATGCTGGTGGGAGTGTAAAATGGGCATCCACTTTGAAAATAGCGTGGCAGTTCCTCAGATGTTAAACAGAGTGACATTATCCACTCCTAAGTATGTACCTGAAAGGAATGAAAACTTACTCCACACAAACATTGCACACTGATGTTCATAACCCAAACGTCCATCGACTAATGAATGGATACACAAAATGTGGTATATCCATGTAATAGAATATTATCCAGCCATGGAAAGAAATAAAGTACTGATACATGCCACAACATGGATGAGCCTTGGGAACAGTGTTAAGTGAAAGAAGCCAGTCATAAAAGACCATATATTCTATGATTCCACATATAAAAAATGTCCAGAATAGGCAAATCCATAGAGACAGAAAGTAGGTGGTCAGGGGCTGGGAAGGGGGGGCATGGCTGCTAGTGGGTATCAGGTTTCTTTTTAGGGTAATGAAATTTTCAAAAATGGGTTGTGATGATGATCACACAACTCAACAATCTTTGAACTGTGCAACTTCGTGGGTGAATTGTACAGTATGTGAATTACGTCTCCATAAATCTCTTAAAAAATAAACTGAGCAAAGCATTCAAAGGTAGGTTTTTTCCTTATTAAAACCATCATCTCATTATAAAGGTGCTACTTCACACCCCAGAAGGAAGGAAGGGAGGAAGTGCATGGTGTAAAACACCTATTTGGAGGGGTATGACCAGCTCTCCACGTTGTGTAAGAGCTTCCCCTTAACCTGGTTTATGATCACATCCTGAAGTCACAGGGGGCTGGCCCCTGATTCCCACCCTGCAGGCTGTGCTGGTCACTGGAGCTGAGACAAGAGCAGGCAAACACGCCACAGGCTCCAACACCTGCCGGGGCCTGCACTGGGGGGCAGAGGAGGCCCCGATGCATATGCATTACTGGGCTCTTTTTCAGTCATTTTGGTCACATGGTGACTAGTGTTTGGTGGTTGGGGGACAGGGAAGCTCATCATCCTGCAGTGGGTGTGGACGATGTCCACAGGGTTGCCCTGTAATATTCAAGATCCTCCTGCTCACCTCTAGCCTCAGGACTCCCTTTCTTTCCGGATGTCCTACCTTCTCCACTCTCTTCTAGCTGCTTGGAATCATGACACTAACCTAGGAAATGTCACTTAATTAATGGCCTCTTCTCTGTCCTTTCTTTTGGGAAGTCTATTATGCTTTCCTGAAAAAAAGATGCTTTTTACACAGCTGAACTCAGACAACACCAATTTCACTGCCTTGTCAATGATAATGGGTACTTTTTAGTAGTATGAAATTATGTTTTTCAAAGCAATTAACATTAATATTTGGGTGCAGAAGAATACAGGCGACACTCGGGTGCCCACGCACCTCGCTGTTGCTGTAGCGTGCCAGTTCTGAGATGAAGCGCATGTGGTCCTCGCGGATCTGGATCATCTGCTCGCAGATGTTGTACTGCGGGCTGCTGCTGGAGGATGTGCAGGTCCATCTGGTCACAGAGGGAAAAGACCTGCATTACCTGAGGAGGCACCAGCACAATGCTGATGCACAGCAACAGCAGGGATGGCTGAGGACATCTTGTGTGGCCCTAGAGCCATGCAAAATGGTTTCCATATTTTTAACAGGTTGTTTAAAAAAAGAAAACGAAACAAGATTATGTGACAGGCCATCTATGGCCTGTAAAGCCTAAAGTATTTACTATCTGGCATTTACAAAAAAAGTCTGCCAACCCCTGAGACTGAGATACAGCTTCATTTGTCAAAATCATAGTGACCACAGGTTGGCAACCAGCAAAAGTCAATAAAAGCATCCTGTAAGGCTCGATTGGCTATGTGGAATCTACGAGAAAGAGTACAGTAGTCCCCCCCCTTACCCACAGTTTGGCTTCCCATGGTTTTAGCTAGCCATAGTCAACCATGATCTGAAAATAGGTGATACAGTACAATAAGACATTTTGAGAGAGGGGCCACATTCACATAACTTGTATTATAGTATATTGCTATAATTGTTCTATTTTATTATTAGTTACTGTTGTTAATCTTACTGTGCCTAATTTATAAATTAAAATTTGTCATAGGTATGTACGCATAGGAAAAAGCCATTAACATAGGGTTCGGTACTACTGTGGCTCAGGCATTCATGGGAGTCTTGGAATGTATTCCCAGTGGGTGAGGGGGGCTACTGTATTGTGTATTTATTATCATTTGTAACTGTGAGCTACAGATCCTTTGTAAGGGAGGTTGCACAGCTTTCTCTGTACAGGGCCAGACAGTAAACATTTTAGGATCTGTGAACCACACTGTCTATGTCACATAGTCACCCTTTGATTTTTTTTAAGACAGCCTTTTTTTTTTTTCCCCTTTTTGTCTTTTTTCGTGTCCGGCAACGGATCGCAACCCTCAGTGTCACGCCCGTACCGGACCGGGACTGGCAACGAGATCGCAACCCTCGGTGCTGCGCCCGCACCTCTCTCAGCCAGTGAGCGGGAACCGGTCTGTATGTGGGATCCGAACCCTCGGCGGGAACGCCGCCACACTCCTAAGCGGCACACAGTAGCAGTGTGCCACCGGGCCGGCCCTAAGACAGCCTTTTAAAAAGGTAAAGACCATTCTCAGTTCTAGGGATCTTACAAAAACAGGCCTGGGCTGATTTGGCCCTCAGGTGACAGTTCTGTAAACTCAATTAACACATACACACACATCCCACCCCTGTAGGACTGGCTGCTAAGCATTCGCCAGCACAGCACCACCTGAGAATTGCTTCACACTTCCATGTTCCTGAGCAGCACCATCCAGTGGAAATCTCTCGGACAATGGTAAGACTCTGTGCTGTTCAATACTGTAACCACTAGGGCCGAGCCCGTGGCGCACTCAGGAGAGTGTGGCGCTGGGAGTGCAGCAGCACTCCCGCCGAGGGTTCGGATCCTATATAGGGATGACCGGTGCGCTCACAGCGCTCACTGGCTGAGCACGGTGCGGCCGGTCTCAAAAAGGACAAAAAAAAATACTCTAACCACTAACTACTGAACGTTTGAAATGTGACTGTGCTACAAAGGAAATTAAGTTTTAAACTGCATTTCTTAATGAGTTTAAATGTAAACAGCCATATGTGGCAAGGGCTACCATATCGGACACTGAGCTCCAGACCATTGAGAATGTCCAAGGAGAGTGTTATGAAACTGCACGACGAGGACATCATAGACAGCTCAACTGAGCAGCTTTCCTCTCCTCCTACCGAGACTTGTTCTCCTCATAGTGGGCGCTCGTCTTGATGTATCTCGCCAGTTCTATTTGCATGTCCCCGAACAGCGGAACCACCTGGAGCTGCTGTAGTCAAAAGACAAAAAAAAACCAGGTCATTATGTATGTTTAGTCACCAAGCACATAAGCACAAGGAAAATGACTAATGCTAATAATTACTTTGGGTTGAAAGCTACTTCGTAAATCGCCTACTACAAAAAAGTGTAAGGAACTCCTTCCTTTACTTTGAGAAGAACAAAATACAATTTGAGAACCAGCACACCTACACACTATTCAATATTAAAATTAGCATACCTTGTAGCTATATCCAGTCATTTTGTAAAAACTGCATTTCTATATACTAGCAACAAACAATTAGAAAACAAAAATTTTAAGAATCTGCAATAAATAGCATAAAAAAAACCACAAATAAATCTAATGAAAGATATGCAAGACCTCCAAACAAAAATATGATCCATAAGCTGGCCGGTTAGCTCAGATGGTTACAGCACTGGCTGATAACACTCAAGGTCCAGGGTTCAAACGCTGTACCAGCCAGCCAAAAAAAGATACCACCCAAAAATTCTAGAGAAAGTTTTCAATGAATGGAGAAATATATCATGTTTGTGTATTGGAAGAATTGATATTTTTAAAATGTCCCCTTTTCCCTAAATTGATTTATACATTCCATGGAATCCCAATCAATGTTCCAGGAGAAAAAATGTTTTTTGGGGGGTTGTATGTGTAAATCAGCAAACCAATTCTAAAATGTATTTCAAGAGGTGAAGGGACAGCATCCAAGATAATTTTAAAGAACAAAACTAGATGACGTAAACTTGCAGATCAGCAGACTTGTTAGAAAACTACAGCAGTTAAGGCAGTGGTCCTGGAGCAGGGAGGGGGGCCAGTGGATGGGACAGTAACCTGGACAGAGCCAGACAGAGAGACGCCTGACTTATGACCTGGGCAACACTGCAGAACATTGGGGGAAAAGACATTCTTTGCAATAATTGGGCAGGGTCAACTGATCAGACCATCATCAGAAAAAAACAAGAATGTCAACCCCCTACCACACACCATACACAGAAGCCAGTTCCAGAGTACTTCAAGAAGTTCGTGGAAAAATATAATTAACAGAAAATATGAATCCTTCCATGAACTTTCTGAAGACCCCTTGTAGAGTGAGAGGAAAATGGGAACAAATGCTTCTAGAAGCTAACAAAGTAGGAAATTCTCATGAGCCTACTGTCTTCAAAGAGTTCTTAAAGTAGACATTATTGATAAGATTGATATATTGAACTACGCTAAAATGAAGAACTTCTGTTCATCAAATGACACCAATAAGAAAGTGAAAAGGTAGTGGGGGGAAGAAGGGGATGTTGGTCAAGGGCACGACATTTCACTTAGGCAGGGTGAATAAGGCTAAGTTCTGGGGATCTAATGCACAGCACCATGACTATAGTTAGCAATACTGAATTGTACTCGTGAAAATTACTAAAGAATGTCCTCACCAAAAAATCAATGAGTATGTGAGGTGACGGACACGTTAATTAGCTTGATTTAATCATTTCACAGTGTACACATGTATCAAAACATCACCTTGTACTCCATAAATACACACAACTTTTATTTATCAATTATACCTTAATAAAGCTGGGGGGGGAATGTAAAAAGGTGAGCCACGTAGCGGACAATGCATGTATTTTAGAACATATGTATCCAATAAAGAACACATATCCAGAAGTACAAATCAGTAGGAGAAAAAAACCCAGAAGACTTGAAGTGGCACTTCACAAAAGGGAACACGCAAAAGGCTAATAACATGGAAAGCCATCAGGGAAATGTCAATTAAACTACAACGAAACACTAGCCAATAAAATCACAATGACACACGCATCCTTCAGGATGTCCCCTCACCCCCAAATGACAGCTCCAGGTGCTGGCAAGGACATGGAATGATGGGACACTCGCCCACTGCTGTTGGGAGAGCAAATCAGTAGAGCTGTGTCAGAAAGTCACCAGGCTGTGGCCACTAACACTGAACACAGGTGTGCCTAGGACCCCAGCCCCTCTCCTGGGCATGTAGCCAACAGCCGTGCACTAGATCAGAGCAGCCCCATTTGGGCAGCCAGAACCCAGAAACAACCAAATGCCTATAAATCAACACCAGAATGGATAAACAAGTTACAGCACAATTACCAAATGGACTGAAAACCTGAGAACGATGGCCACAGGCTGCACAGGGATGCATCTTGCAAACAAGAGCCTGGGTGAAAGCAGCCAGATGTAAGAGTACAAATGGCACAATCCTATTTCCATCAAGTTCAACCCAACAAAACCCATGTAGGCTGGAAGGAGAGAAAGAGCCGTCACCTTGGCAGATAGAGTGGGCACACCCTGAAAGCCCCTCCAGCCCCCGTGTTTCCTGAAGTGGATTGTGGTCACTTCCCAAAAACTCAAACTGCACACACATCAATAAAAACATTTATATAAAAAATGTAACTCACCTTGAAGTACTTGTCGATTTTGGATAAGTTTATTCTTTTCTTGGCATCTAGTTTATAGATGTTACTGACGCTTCCATCCATCAAGTACAGACCAAATCCCATGACCTGAGAAACCACAAAAAACAGTGCAATACAACTCAGACCTGCAAATCTAACTACCCAGAAGGACTTACACTCTACACCGATAACTTCAAAATCACAGTTCACTCTTCTCTTAAAAGGCACTTTTAAAAGATCCTAGGGAACAGCTGTCCCTTCCTACAAAGCTGTACTGTTAGGTACATCATCTCTTCTGGCTATTCAACTTCCTCCCAGGGCACACACACCAGCACCAACTTTCGCCAATCCCAGGGGTGAGACAGGACAGCTCCGACTGTTTCAGGTCATCAGTTCCAGGTTGGCAGTATTAACCTCATACCTGCTAACACCAGGCACTAGGGTGAGCACTCTCCCCAGAGTGGCATTAACAAGCATGGGCAGATGCACAATCAGCTTAGGACATTTAACAAGCAACATGACTCAACATCAGATTCAGCAGTCACCCAGCTCATTCTGAAGGCAGGTGAGAGTGTGTGTGCGTGTGTGTAAGAAATTGTATTTAGGAAAAGCTCTGCTCTGATTTAATATTCTATATCCCGAGACAGTTCCCCCAGTCTCACAAAGATATATTTTTTAGGCACATTTTTTGACTTCTAGGCCAGTTGCTGAAAGCTGAAAAAGCAAATCTTCTACTGTCCTAATCTGAGAAGAAGAGCTATGCTAGAGCTGCACTGTCCAATACGTAGCCACACATGACTGTTTAAGTTTCAATGTATGTGATCTAACAATTTTTAACATGACACTAGCCACATGCACATCTCCAGTGTTCCATAAGGACTCATGGACTCATGTGCACCCGTGGCATAGACATGCCATTTCCTCTATCACAGAGCTCGCCCTGACTGCCTCGTGGTGCTCTCCTGCAGGGAAAGAGGTCTGGGGACTTGGCCAGTGGACAACCAGCAGAGGGCCTCCCCAGGGCCGCCCTGCATGGAGGTGGAGAACAGAGCAAAGGGGATAGTGAAGCCGCCTTCTCATCTCTCCAACAAGAAATGCCAGCTGAAAACCTCCCCAATATGAAACAGGATGATAATAAAGAATGTGGTGAACGGCCACATTTCTTGACCAACAAAGGCCTACATTAATTATGGTGACACAATATGTTTAATTCCTAGTAATCATGTTTTTTAACGAGTAAAATCCTGGATAAGCTCTCCTAAAACCAGCTTACTACTGAGAGAACCCCTGACCCAAGATTCCCTGGCCCACAAGCACCTTCTCTCAGAACCAGGTGTGACTTGCTGGGACACACTCACAGGATGTGTTGAGAGCCTGCAGTGCAGGCTGTGTGAGGGGAAGGGATGCTGTCCACACACACGACAGCAAGAGAGTAAGGAAGAGTTGGCAAAAGGATTCTAGACAAAGCACAGCCTACTGACGAGAGGAAGGCTGTCCACCCCACGCACGTACTTTGAGCAGCATGTGTTTCTCACTGGGAGTCAAGTACATCCTGTTCTCGTAGTAATCCACACACAGATTCACGATGTCTGCCAGGAGCTCTTCATAGCCAGAAATCACTTCGAGCTGCTGCTGCAGAGACTGAAACACACACGAGAGACCTGTGCCACCGGCGGTTCCCAGCCCTACCAGCAACGTGGCTTGTCAAGCAGAGCAGCGAGAACGTGAACCTTACTTGTGTGATCTTGTTGTGGTTGGCCAGGAACATGGATAGATTCTGTGACTCCTGGATAGACTGCGGATCCGCCATTTTACGTAAAAACTGAGCGGCCCTTTGAAAGCAAAAAGAGTTCATCTCACAATGTGCCAACATGTGACTTAAGAAAAAAAATCTGGGAAAATCAGGCTTACTTTCCTCTCTCTGTAGTTATCTGTAGAAATGTGGATCTTAGAAGCTGGTTATGATTTCAGCCTCCTTGAGTCCCCAGCCCTGGACTCCAGTCAGTCTTTTGTCAACTTATATGTCCAGCCCATCCCTCTGCTGTGTATGCTGATGGACCTCCTCAAGGGGCCCCTGCACACAGGCATCTTCCCCATGCTGGTGGAAACCCACCTCCCACACGGGGAACAGGGCTCCCAGTACCCAAGTTTAAGAAGGGCTGCTGCGCCTCTGTGACTCCCATAAGACCTGCGATGAAGACAGCCAGCATGGTTGAGGTTCATTGCTAGGAACCCTCTGGGCCAACAAGAAGCACATGTTCCTGGCCATGCCATGTCAGGGACCACTGGTGCCCAAAGCACTCAGAGTTCTGGTTCTGCCACCAATTTGCAACTATGCAACTTGATGCACACAAAAGGACCTATGCAGGGAGGTTCAGTAATACCTCAAGGCACATGCTGAGCCTGGGAGGTCTAGCAAAGCAGTGTGACAGGGTGAGGGAGGGAACTCTGCATTTCTGGGGCTGTCCCCCAAGAAAGTTTAGTGGAAACTGCCTGCAAAAGGGTATGCCTGCACAACCGAGAAACTTGGAGGTTTAATTAAAGAAAAGTTTCCATAGCAAAGACTGATAGCCTACCCCAACATTTATTTCTTCCCTTTTTTCTTAGAAACGAGCCCCAAATTTCCATGGAGCAGCAATGTGCCTCTGCAGCTAGCTGTGGCCACGTGCCCAAGGGCTGGGCCATGAGATATAATACAAGACACTGTAAGGCACTAGAAAGTTTACGTATAAGGGAGAGTGGAGCATTTCTTTTCTCCTTCCTTCCTCCTGGCTGGAATGCAGAAATGACAGCTGGAACTTAAGCAATCATCCTGGAACACGAGGCAATGCATGAAAACAGCAGAGCAGCTGGACAACAGGAGTCCTGGGCCCTGAACACTATGGAGTCCCCTAATCAGCTACAGACCACCTAATTCAGGACTTTTCAGGTGAGAGAGAAATAAACTGCAATCTTCTTTAAGCCACTGTTATTTCTGTGGGTTTAAAAAAAATTATATAGCTAAAGCTAGTATTAACTGATGTGGTAACATTTCTTGTCTTTTTAAACATGTCCACTTTATTGCTTTGAGTAGTTGCTGGAGCAGGAGACATGAAGACTAAGGAAGGAATCAAGAATACTGTTTTCTATTTTCCTCAAGTCTCATCATAACCATATGGCATTGACACTGAGAAGAGGTTGTACTGGTAGCTACCAGCAGGTGCAAAAAAAGGGATATGTGTATGGGGGGTGAGTGGGTGTGTGAGGGCATACGAGGAGTGGGGATTACTGCTTGGGGGGGGGGCCCCAGAGGTCACAGGAAGAGGCAGCGGAATGGCTGTTGGGGGGCTCCAGGCCCACTCTTGTGTGCTCAGGGGAACCTTGGAGTGGTGAGGATGTGGGGGCAGGGGATAAGCTGCTGTAGGGCGACCTGTACCCCTGCCTTCCACACAGCAGCCCCATCTTTAAACTACTTTACTGACTGGGCTTTAGAATAAAGGTACTACTGCTGAGAGAGAAAAAACTAACAACTTTTAAATATTAAACACTACTGCTGCTCTCCACCTCCCCCATTTCCCTGACAAAGTCAAAAAGGCTGAGAAAGCTGCTCAAGAGTTCACAGCCAGTGACTGTGCAGTTGAGAACAGCAACTGCTCTTTGGGGCCGGGCTGGTTCTGCCCCCAGAGCCTTCCCTCACTCAGACCAAAAAGTCATACACCCTTGGAATCCCATAAATGCTGCTCCCAAACGGAGACAACTTGAAACTTTCCTACCTGAGAGGGATTAACAGGTCAACTCCAGATACATTTTCTGCAATCTAGGCTTTTCTGAAAATTTAAGCTTCTGTGCAGAGCTGATTTTAGGTGATGAATGGAACACTGTGCTTATCTCACAGACTAAGGCTTAGGTCGCTGGGCGACTTTGCTCCATCCTCATTGCTGCCTCATCCTCAAATCAAGTCAATTATACCATAAAGACATAATCTAAGATGCAAAATAACATTCAGTTCCTTTCCAATTTAATGTTAGAGCTAAGATTTCTTGTTCAGAAGAGGAAACAGAAGTTGGAAGACAGCTCGCCCTGTATCACCGACTGCCCCCCTGTTGCCTGCCACCAACCACCCCCCAGTGTTCCAGAAGCACAGGCCAAGTCACCATGGCTTCTTCCCCAGAAGTTCTCCACATTCAAAAGAGAAAACCACCATGCAAGAGAGCTGTCCTGAGGATCTGGAAGTTCAGTGTGACCCTGACACCCGTGACAGTTCACAGGGCGTGTGTACACACTGCTGCAATGGTGCACACGGGCCGGGGATGCCCAGCCTGCGAGTGTCGACCAGAGGGGGCAGCGTCTACTCTCTGACTGCAGCCCCGACACCGAGTGCCCCCTCGGACTGCAGAACCCACCCGCCCCTTACTCAGTCGCTCCCCGGGCCACATGCTCCAGCATCTTGCGCATGCAGCGGCCCAAGCTGAGCGCCCGGAGCTCCTGCGGCCTTATGAAAGCACCCGGAGCTTGCCCGGCCAGCCCCCGCCCGCACCCCGGCCCAGCAGCGGCGCTCACGCGGCCGCAGCGCGCACCTCTTGTACGCCGAGTGGTCGTTCTTGACGCTGCACTTCATGTTCTTCAGCTCGTCCAGCACGGCAAACATGTTGATGAACTTGCCCAGGGTGATCAGGTAGGCTTCCGACACGAAGTCCTTCCTCCGCTCCGCATGGCACAGGCGCCGCACCTCCCCACAGAAGCGCTCGATGGCATTTCGCTGCGCAGAGGGAGAAGAAAGCAGAAAAGCTGCCGGTCAGCGACGGGGCCCTGCCCGGTCACAAGCACAGCACCTGACTCACTGTCGCTCACCAATAAAACATTCAGAGGCTCCAGGACAGCGTCTCCACAAGTCATGGAAGGAGACTCCTTTCTACAACGCAAAGCCCACTGCCTTTGCTCTGTGACAATCATTATTTTGCACTCGACCCACTACGTCCCTAAAGTAAAAGAATTTTGCTGATTATTCCAGCAAAATTACTGAGCAAAATGCTCCAATAAAACACCTATAGAATAGAGTTGTAACTTCCAGAGGTGAAGAAAGGGGAGAGGATTTTTCCTCTTGAAAATCTTTTTTATTTTTTAACTGTACATATTTGTGGGATAGTGTGTTGTTTTGATACATGTGCTTAGAGTAGATACCTACACTTAGGGTAGATAGCATATCCATCACCTGAACATTTATCTTTCCTTTGTGGTGATTACATTCAAGATCCTCTTTTCTGGCTATTTAGAAACAGACAATACAATATTACTAGCTATAGTCAGCCTAGAACACCAGAACCTCCTCCACCTACTTGTAGCTTTGCACCCATCGATCCACCTCCTTTCCTCCGCCCCCCTCCCTTGCCTTCCCAGCCTCTGGTAACTGTGCTACTCTCCACTTCTTTGAGAATATCTTTTTTTAAAAATAGTGACGAGACATATATATGGATTGCCATTTTAAGCATTTTTAAATGTACAATTGTGTGGAATTAATTACATTCCACTACCTCTTTTTCCAAAACTTTGTCATTGTCCTAAACATAAACTCTGTACCCATGAACCAATAACTTTTCATTATTCTTTCCCCCCAGTTTCTAATATCCTGCAATCTACTTCTGTTTCTGAATTTTTTTTTTCTCTTTTGATTTTTTCTTAATTGACCCATGATAATTGTATACATTTATGGAGCACAGTGATATTTGGGTACATTTACACAGTGTGCAATGATCATATCAGGTATTTAGCATGTCCATAACCTCAAACATTTGTCACCTCTTTATGTTGGGAACATTCAACGTCCTTTCAACCAGCTACTTGAAATTATACAGTAATTTGTTGTTCACTGTAATCTCCCTTGACTGCTATAGAACACTACATCTTATTCCTCCTATCTCTACAATTTTGTGTTCATTGACCACCCTCTCCCCACCTCCCCTTCCCGGTCTCTAGTAACCACTGTTCTACTCTCTACTTCTACAAGAGCAACTTTTTTAGCTTCCACATATGACTAAAAATATGGTATGGCTTTCTGTGGACAACTTTTTGTTTTTTTTTTTGCAGCTGGCCAAGATAAAACAGGAATTCATTTCCTAGTCAGTTCTATCTTCTCCTATTGTTAAAGGAAGCTATAATAAAAAATCTTTAGATATTTCCATAGGACTTCTTTAAAAAGCCAGCAAGTCCCTTCCATGTGACCACTTTTCCCCTAACCAAGGGGCCAGAAGGAGGCCAAGGCCAGGGCAGGGACCCCCAGGAATGGTATGTCTGAGCAAGGCTGAGAGAAAGAAAATATCTGAAAAACCAGATGTATCAAAAGCACAAACTGGCAAGGTCAAAACGTTGTGCTTGAAACTGATAAAAAGCAGGCCTCACGAAGAAAACACAAATTCACTCTCAAATACAGAAGAGAAGTGAAACACAAAAGAAGTATTTATTCTGAAAGGGCCAGTCCAGCTTTGCACTGTCAAAGGCTTTAGCTCCCTTTGTCTCAGAAACTGTTGTGGCTGCTTTAATTTACGTGAACTTTGTTAGTGAGTTCTGGTGGCAGTGATGAGTGGAAGGCCAGCATCCCACCCCTCAGCATTAAACCCTTGGATTATTTTGCTCTTTACCTGGAAGTACATAAAATTCATCAGTTTTGTGACCTCAGGCTCAAGGACCTCCACAGTTTTCTCATAAATTTCCACTCTGTTAGGCTGCTCATTACATTTCACCTGGGAATAAAGGAACAAATATTACTTAAAGAGGCTTCAGTGCAGCTAGAAGTGGCTGCAAGGCTGTTCCAGCTGGCGCTCCAACCCCGGCTTGAGGCTGCGGTGGGGACTCGCCTGGCAGGGATGGGGGCAGGGCCTTGAAGGAAGGGGCGGGGCTGAGCATGCACTGGACGCGGCCCGGCCCGGACAGGGAGGGGCGGGGAGGGGCGGGGCGGGGCGGGAGAGGTACCTGCGGGATGGCCCGGGAGCAGCTCCTCCACGTGTACAGCATGACCGCGTACTCCTGGCCTTCCTCCAGCATCTCATTCTGCAAGGGAATGCAGGGCAAATCTAAGGCAGGTAGGGGAAAACTCATGAAGAAGGAGGTGCCACTTGGCTGAAATCTAGGCAAAGCGCCATAAACTACCAGATTCTCCCTGTCTCCCTGTAATGGACAGACAAGCAGTGTGGACTGTGTGCCAAGAAATAGCTGCTAAGAAGCTAGTGACACTGGGGCGTAGTGGTGGAGCCACGACAACCACCTAAAACACCCCCCATGGCCTTTGCAGGCTAGAGAGGGGTGTCAGTGCCACACTGGCACTTCTGAGCAAGGCTATACACTTGCCTCCATCCAACCCTGAACAACTTGCTGGCAATGGAGGCCTGGGGGACATACGGGGAAGGGCTCAGGCAAACGCCCTGCCCAGGGCAGCATGAGCACACACCAGGTCCTCCTGGTCTCTCCACTGGATCCCCCAAGCCTCCTGGTTCACAGAGAAGACTCAGAGGCAGGGCTGCCAGCCTGGATGTGCAGGAGGAAAAGCTGGGGTTCCCTTAGCACTTAAAATCCATGGACAGCATCCATCGGAAGAGGATTGCCATCAAATGGTAAAAAACACATAAATGCTCTTTAAAATGTCAACTACAATCTGACAATGTTTTTAAGATGTTCACACCTTAAAATGTTCACAACCTTTGACCCTTTAACTTCACTTCTATAAGTCTAGTCAATATTTAGAAAGATGTTCATCATAGCATTTTTTATTAGATAAAAGGGGAAATGGGTAAATGTGAAACAGTAGTTAAATTGTGGACATTAACAAAATGGATTATACAGCCATTAAAGATTACTTTCTTTACACATTTTCATGATATATGAAAATGTTCATGAGATCATTAAAATATGTAATTATAATAACAATGCAAATCATGTACAAACCTACATCCCCCGTGGGTGTTCACCCGCCTGTGTGAGCACAGACACAGAGAGACAAGGGGCGCTAAGAGGACGGGGCACCCTCGAAACGCTGACAAAGGTTTCCTCCGGGCCATACATGCTAAACTCTCAGAAAGAGCATCATTGTTTTTATAAAAAGAAAAATAAAGACTTCCTTTAAAATATAAGGCCTTTCATTCATTCTCTTCTCTCTTTCCTCACTACATAGCCTATCATGATAATACCAAAACAGTGTATATTTGCCATCCAAATGTGCCATTCCCCAGAAAGAAACAAAGACAAGACAGTATTACCATGCTAGAATGGACAGTTGCTTGTTCAATGTATCTTGCGATGCCAGTGACAAATGCATTCCTGTCTTCAAAGTTAGTGTTGAAATTTGGCTGAAAGGAAGAGAAAGACCATCGTGAAGAGAGGTCAGGGTCACAGGCCATGCACCCACAGCTGCTCAGGTGCCCACCTGGTAGAGCAGCGAGGACGGTGGGGGCTCTATGCAGGGCTGCTGATCTGGCAGAGGCAGCTCCTCCAAGAGGTCCACATTGGACAGCGCATCCTCCAGTGTCACCTGGGCCGCCATCCTGGGCTAGAACAGAACACAAAGTCACCTGTTTTTAGATGAAGGGCAGGGGGCACCCAACAAGCCTTCTGAGGTGGGTACCCAATCCCTGATCCCCTTCTCCCTCTCCTATAGGCACTGGGGATGGCTGAGCGCTCATAGCTAGCCCCTGTGCACGTGGTCAGGAGCCTGGGAGTCCCGTGCAGCCTGTCCTTCCTCCACGCTCACTGAGGACAGGCTCTTCTGGCTTCTAGGAGTGTTACAGTGCAGGAGAGAAGGGCCACCACTTGTGCCATCGCTTCCTGCCACTTTTCCCACCTTGTGACTGCTGTCCCTGGTTGCTGGTGCTGAGGGTTCTCTGGGAGGGTCTGACAATCCCCCACAGGGCAGGAGGAGAGGCAGCACCTCTCCCACAGCTCGTCTGCCCAGCACAGCCATGGAGAGCCCACAATACTTTCCCTGAGTGCAGAAGTCTCCCGAGTGCTTCCCTTAAACACTCAGGGGACTGAGATGGAAGAGACAAGAGCCCTGCCCCCGACACCAGCTGTCTTGCTGCACAAACAGGCTGAGGTTACAAGGAGACCAGGACAGCCCGCTGGGACCATCTCCAGGGAGGCATGGTGTGCATGGTGAACCAGGGAGGTGGCTGTAGCAGGGGAGAGAACACACGGATGCTGCAGCTGGTATAGAAAGGCACAAAAATGCAGGCATCGCCAACACAGTGCTTCTGGGCCAACTCCAGGGAGCGGAGTAAGCACACTCCAGCCGCCTCTCACTGGATGCTGCTCTAACCCCAGATGGGACAGGGGGGCAGCTCCAAACCTGGGCAGGATGCGGGGGCAGCTTCACGGCACTCTGAGAAGGAAAGGGCGGCAGGTGGGCTAGACCAGGCAATGACTCAAAGGAGCCCCAAACCATTCCTCCCAGCACTGGGCCCCACGGGTGTGGAAGTGCACAGAGGCACAGATTAGCAAGCCCCAGCATGCTGGCTGGAGAACCGAAAAGGGAAGCCCCAGGGACCCAGAAAGTCCCAGGGGCAGTGCAGAGAGGAAGAAGCTTGGAAGAGAGAGCCCACAGAATTGCTCATGAATTTTGAGCCTATCCTCAAGCCACACAAGGTGTGGATCGGATTCTCTTCACACCCCAAACCCTGAGACCACAGCCAGGTCCCAGGAAGCCACAGGCAGCACACAGTGGGACAGATCCAAATGACACTGCAGAGGCTGTGAGAACAGAATTGACACTGAGCCATAGCCCACAGAGGGCAGGTCAGAACCACAGCCTAAATCTAACCAGGTTGTTTGCCTGCTAAAATGAAAATAGCAACATCCTCATAGGATTTAAACAAGACAGAGTCTCATATCACGATATCCAAAATTTCCAGTTGTAGGGCTGGCTGCTTAGCTCGGCTGGTTAGAACACCACCTTGTAACACCAAGGTCAAGGGTTTGGATCCCCTTACCGGCCAGCCGCAAAAAACCCAAAAACCATAAACCAGAAAAAATTTCCAGTTGCAATCCAAATTATACAGCACACAAAGAACCAGGAGTATCTCCACTCCTATGGGAAAAGACAATCAACAGATACCAATGCCAAAATAACATGAGTTGCAATTATCTACCAAACTTTAGAGCAACGACTATGAAAGTGCTTTAACAAACAATTATATCACTCCCAAATTGAATAAAAAACAGAAAGGAAGAAAAAAAATAGATCTAAAGAACAAAATGGAAATTTCTGAACTAAAAGATACATTGCTGAAATGTTAAAAACTCCCCGAATGAGCTCAAGAGCAAAGATTCAGTGAACTTGATGACTGAGCAATATAGGTTACCTAATCTGAATACCAAAGAGAAAAAAAGATTTAAAAAAATAAAAAGAGATGTTTTATTTTTATTAAAAAAGGGACTTTTGGGACCTGAGGAAAAGTCTAACATTTGTATCATCAGAGTGCAAGGAAAGAACACGAGCAGTGCTGAAAATAGCTGAAAAAATGACTGAAAACTTCCCAAGTTTGGAGAAAGACTTGCATCTAGATTCAAGAAGCTCTGTGGACCTCAAACAAGATAAACCCAAAGAAATCCAGACACATCATAACCTAAGAGGGGGAAGGCAAACCTATGTGGTGGTAAGATTTCTGCACTCTACTAAAGGTAGTAAAATACTAAGTAGACTGTGAAAAGATAATAAACATGTACTTTTCAATCCCTACAGCAAACACTAAAAAAAAAATACAAAGCAATATAGATAACTTATAAATAAATAATTTAGGATAAATTAAAATGGAATACTACAAAATAGTCAAATAACCTAAAGGAAGGCAAGAAAAGGAAACATAACAATGAAAAAATAGGGATCTAATGGGTATCAAATAATAAAATGGTAGACCTAAATCCAAACCTATCAATAATTACATAAATCATAAATAATCTAAAAACACCAATTAAAAGACAGAGATTGGGCCAGCCCGGTGGTGCACTCGGTAGAGTGCGGCGCTTAGGAGTGTGGTGGCGCTCCCGCCAAGGGTTCGGATCCCATATAGAGACCGGTCCGCTCACTGGTTGAGCGTGGTGTGGGCGTGACACCGAGGGTTGCAATCCCATTACCGGTCACAAAAAAAGACAAAAAGGAAAAAAAAAAAAAAGACAGAGATTGTCAGAATGGATAAGAAAATCCTAATCCAACTGTACACCATCCACCTGAAACTCACTTCAAATGCAATAATACAGGTAGGTTGAAAAGAGAAACCAGGTAAGCACTGATCAAAAAGAAGCTGGAATGGCTACATTGGCAGCAGACAGAACAGACTCCAGAGCAAGGAAGTTACCAGGCATAAGGAGGGGCATTATCCCACTGCTGCCAATAACAACAACAAAACCAAAAACAAAATACAAACAACAACAATAACAACAAGGGAGATTACATAATGATGGGAAGGGTCAGCACCCCAGGAAGACAGAACAATGCTAATTCGGGTATGCATCTTGCCAAAAAGCTTCAAACCACACCAAGCTAAAATAGACAGAATTGGGAGGAGGAATGGGCAAATAAATCCACAACAGCATTTGGAGACCTCAACAATTCTCTCAGTAACAGACAGGAAATCAGCAAGAACATAGAGGAACTCAACACCACCTGATTTCATGGAACACTTATAGAACACTTCTCCCAACGATGGCAGATTTATTCTTCATGTCTCTAACTATAAATGGTATAGATGTAGCAGAAACTTTTCAAAATAAGGAAGATGACCTTTTTTCTTCCATCATTAACTTCCTTCTGTCATCATATCTTCCTGTTGCATGTATTTAAGAAAGGAGAAGTGCAGAACAGCTACAGCACAAAGCAGCCCTGGCCAGTCCAGTCCTGGGCCACCACCCAGCAGAGCCAGCATGGTGTCCACCCAGGCTCCTCAAAGCTGACGATGCCTCCAAGGGCGCTGGGCTACACAAGGACATGCCTTGGCCCCACAGGGGCTACCAGGGCCTGTGGATCCAGACCCAAGTCCCACTGTTTGCCCCTTCTGTGGCCTGAGCCCCAAGTGCGCCAGTCATGCCACCCCTCATTGGTCAATGATAAAACGGGTTTGGCCAAGCACCCTGGGAAGCCTCAAAGCCTCCACCTCCCACCCAGTGCCTATGGGGACCCTCCTTCCTCCCGCCTCTGCCCAGGACAGGCTGAGACAAACCCACAGCAGGGGAAGAGGAGGTGGAAGAGGGTGTCAGCCAGGCTCAGTGAGAACTGCTAACATATCGACTGGTTCATATTAGTGACATGCTTACATCACTTCCAAGGAAAGACACCAGATGCTCAACTTATTCCAAATCAGTGTTATGGACTTCATTCTTTGTATAAAAGTAGCAATATTTATGTGGTATATCTATACAACTGAATATTACTCAACCTTAAGAAGGACAGAAATTCTGACACATGCTACAACATGAATGAGCCCTGAGGACTGTTTTAGTCCGTTTTCTGTTGCTATAACAGAAATACCTGAGACTGGGTAATTTATAAAGAACAGAGGTTTATTTGGCTTACAATTCTGGGACAGCTGCATCTGGCACGGGCCTCAGGCTGCTTCTACTCATGGCAGAAAAGTGGCAGGCAGCCGGCGGGTACAAGCAGATCACATGGCAAGAGGAAGCAAGAGGAGATGCCAGGGTCCTTTAAACAATCAGGTCTCGCGGGAACTAACAGCGAGAACGCACTCATTAATCCCCCTCCCCCCCCCAGGGAGAGCATTAATCCATTCATGAGGGATCCGCCCCCATGACTCAGTTTCCAACACTGCCACATTGGAGATCAAATTTCCACATGAGTTTTGGAGGGGACAATACATCCGAATTCCATCAAGAACATTACTCTGAGTGAAAGAATCCAGTCACAGAAGGACGGACACTGGATAACTCCACTTATGTGAGGCATCCAGAGTCACCAAGTTCACAGAGACAGAAAGTAGAACAGTGATTACCAGGGGCTAACTGGGGAGAGTGGAGAGTTTTGTGTAATGGGCACAGAGTTTCACTTTGGGATGATGGAAAAGTTGTGGGGAAAGACAGTGGTGATGGTCACATAGCAACGTGAATGTACGTAGTACCACAAACTGTTCACTTAAAAATGGTTAGATGATAAACTTTGTTGTACATATTTTACCACAATAAAAAAAATTGAGGGCCGGCCCGGTTGAGCACTGCTACAGTGCGCCGCTTGGGAGTGTGGCGGCACTCCCGCCGAGGGTTCGGATCCCACATACAGACCGGTTCCCGCTCACTGGCTGAGCGAGGTGTGGGCGCAACACTGAGGGTTGTGATCCGTTGCCGGACAAGAAAAAAGACAAAAAGGAAAAAAAAAAATTGAGAGCAAAAAGAAAGCAATATTTGTTGTAGATAAATCTGAAAATATAGAAAAAGAAAAATTATCCATAATCCCACCATCCCCTACAAAAACAAGATAATATAATACAAACTGTTTTGTAAGCTGCTGCTTCCAATTTTCATAAAATTATTGTCTTAG
This sequence comes from Galeopterus variegatus, assembly GCF_000696425.1. Classification (NCBI taxonomy): domain Eukaryota; kingdom Metazoa; phylum Chordata; class Mammalia; order Dermoptera; family Cynocephalidae; genus Galeopterus; species Galeopterus variegatus. The sequence goes on from NW_007729090.1 coordinate 145,436, forward strand.
TCTGTTTTGTGTTGCTATAACAGAATACCAAATACTGAGTAATTTATAAAGAAAAGAAATTTATTTCTCACAGTTCTGGAGGCTGGGAAGTCCGAGATCAAGGTGCCAGCATCTGGCAAGAGCCTCCTTGCTAAGTCATTCCATGGTGAGAGGCAGGCAAGGGAGCACGTGTGAAAGGGCAAAGCAGCAAGGGGGACCAAACCAGCTTTCATAATAAGCCCACCTGCAAGATAACAAACCCACTCCCGAAATTCATGGGAGCAGAGCCCTCATGACCAAATCCCCTCTTAAAGGTACCTGATGGATTTTGGATGTGGCCAGCTCCACTGTGCACACAATAAGTACCAGCATGAAATAGCCGCCGGCCTCGTCTTCCACTCCAACACCAAACCCTTCCCCCCTTCCCTTTACAAGACTTCCTGACTTAGAAACAACTTTCCAGCTTCTGCATTAGCGCAGTTCTCCACCCAGTTACATCAACCTAATGGTCACTCCCCCCGTACATTTCACGCCCAAAAGCTAATATAAACTCTCGCAAACCCACTGTTGGGGCTGTCCTCCATTCTGAGTACAACCCAGATTTCTTTCTTTAATAAAGCTTGAACAGTACCTGGAATCTCGGCTCACTTTCTTTCATAATGGTGCCGAAACCTGGGAAGCGTTTTGGCCGACGTGGATTATCCCCTCTCTCTTGGGGTGATTGGCCCTCGGTTGCCCTTCCCGGACCTGCCAAAACCGGATTCCTCTGGGACTCTCCTTTTGCTGTTTCAGACCAACGCATCCAACACTGGCCTCAATTCAGGGTGAGTCAGTAGGTCTGTCCTGCCTACTTCTACGGGTTCCCCCGACTACTCTCTACGACTCCGCTCTCTACAAAGCCCAGGCGCCTGGCCGAGGGAACTCTTCTTGTGCCCCCCCCCCCCCCAGCTATTGGAGGATGCTCCTCTAGCCAGTAAGTGGCTTTTCTCTCAAAAAGAAGGTGGGCACCAAAGGGGATGCCCTTTGCAGGCACTCTTCTTCTACCAGGACTGACTGCCCTTTCTCACTCTCTACACAGGATCCCCAGAATCCAAACTTCCAAGATCTACGCCCTTGGGCTGTCTCCTGGCCAATTTCTCGGCCTCCAGGGAGACATTAAAACTCAAATGCCTTGTTACAATGGATCCTAGTGGCCACAAGATGGCACTCGATTTAGACACTCACCAAAATGGCAAAAGCTATAGAGATTCCTTGTTCGGGCCTTCTCCTATCTCTGAACACGTTCTTCTCTGTCAAAACTGTCCTGTCTCAAATTCTCCTAGCTCATGCTCGACCTCTCCTTCCAGACTCAGATCAATCTTCTGATCCGTCAGCCCTCCACATTTCTCTCTCTTCCCCACACCTGGCCTCCAGACACTCATCCTCAGCCCAACTCCTCGCCTTCTCCCCCTTCTCAGGTAACAACCCCACCTCAGCTCCAGCTTTTAATAACCCTTCTGTGAAGTGGCTGTGATGGAAGGAATTGTCTGAGTCCATGTACAGGGAGCAGGGGTCTGGATGGCGGCTCAGGGACATGCTCAAAATAGTAGGCGGCCTGTGGGAGCCGTTGCTGTTCCTTGCATGGACCCAAATTGGAATTACCAGGCTGGCCACAGGGATTGAGATATCTGGGATAACATGATCACACACCTACTTCACAGCTTCCAAAAGGCTACTCACAAGGTGGTCAATTATGACAAGCTTAGAGAAATCACACAGAGATCCACTGAAAATCCCAATGAGTCCCTAACCTGCCTCTCTGAGGCTTTACATGAATACACACGTATAGACCCAAACTCTCTGCAGGCATGGCCCTCTTACACTCTCATTTCATTACCCAATCAGCCCCTGATATTAAAAAAAAAAAAACTATAAAAGAGATCTGGCCAAATACCATCTCCTGGCTAATGCCATCTGTGAAGGTTAATTCTAGATGTCAACTTGGTTAGATGAAGGAATGCTGAGAAACCTGGTAAAGCTGTCTTTTCAGGTGTGTCCATGAGGGTGTTTCCAGCAGAGATTAGTAGAGTCTGAGTGGCCTGGGTGTGAAAGACCCACTCTCAGTGTGGGTGGGAACCATCCAATCCACTGGGGGTCCGGAGAGAACAAAAGACAGAGGAAAGAGGTGAAGCTCTCTCAATCCGCTGGAGTTGGGATACATTCTTCTCTCCTGTCCGTGGACATCAGAGCTTGAGACTCTTCAGCTTTGGGCTTCCAGAACTTACACCAAGGACACCATCAGCATCCCTGTTTCTGAGGCCTTTGGACTTTGACTGAGCCACGCTACCAGCATCCGGTATATAGATGGCCTATCGTGGGACTTTTCTTCATAGCCATGTGAGCTAATTCCCCTAATAAATCCCTGTCATATAATTATAACATATCCTATTGATTCTGTCTCTCTGGAGAACCCTAACTAATACACCATCCAAGGCTCACATACTCCTAAGCTGGCTGCCTTAAGAGGCAAGCCACCCAGGAACTGCTTCAAATGCAGTCAACCGGGCCACTGGGCACAAGCATGTCCCAATCCACGGCCCCATGCAGGGCCCTGTCCTCACTGCAAACGGCCAGGTCACTGGGGGATTGACTGTGCCACTTGCCAGAGAGGGAGTGGCCCAGTCACCAACCTACAATCTTTGGCTTCACGGCCATCCCTACCAGAGCTTCTCAGCTTTGCCCAGGAGGAGGACTGAGAATGCCCAGAGCCCGAGGCCCCCATAGACATCACCACGCATGAGCCCAGGGTAACTCGCCTCATAGCAGGTAAGCCGATCTCTTTTGTCATCAATACAGGGGCCATTTACTCCACCCTTCCTAAATATGCAGGACCAACAACCCCGTCCTCTATCACAATAGTAGGGGTCACGGGATCAGAATACGGCCCATGGATCTCTCAACCCCTTTCCTGCACCCTACATCATACCCAATTCACACACAAATTCTTAATAATACCTAAATGCCCAGCCCCCTTACTGGGATGGGACATCCTTTTCAAATTCAAAGCTACTCTTACCCTAAACGCTTTAACTGCAACTACAATACTCCTGTTACAGGCTGCCCCCGACCTGGCCCCTGAGGCTTCCACCTTCCCCTCCCCCTCGTACAAGGTTAATCCCTAGTATGGGACGCTTCTTCTCCCTCCATTGCTATGCACCATTCCCCTATTCTTGTTAAATTGCAGAGCCCCTCTTTCTTCCCTGATGTCCCACAGTACCCCATCACTAACAAACACCTAATAGGCTTAAAATCCGTCATACACAAACTCCTTTCTTCTCATCTCTCACGGCCTACCCACTCGCCTTTTAATACACCCATCCTTCCAGTTATAAAGCCTAACAACTCATACCATTTAGTACAGGACTGATCCTGACACGTGCCGTTCCAACAACTTACTTGGACAGTACTGCCTCAGGGTTTCGGGATAGCCCCCACTTTCCGGCCAGGCCTTAGCTCAAGACTTATCTGAACTTCCCCCACAACCTCTAGCACTTTAATACAATATGTGGATAACCTCCTCCTTTGTAGCCCCTCCTATGAGGATTCGCAGGCCCACACTGTTGCTCTCTTTAATTTACTGGCCTCCAGGGAATATCCAGTGTCCCCCAGCAAGGCCCAGATTTCTTCTCCTTCAGTTCAAGAGTCTAATTCCTGAACTCCCTACTCCTACCACAAAGGGTGAAATCCTTTCTTTCTTGGGGCTTGCAGGGTATCTTCACCTATGGATTCCTAACTTTGGCGTGCTAGCAAAATCACTTTATGGGGCAGCCAAAGGGGATCCTGCCATTCTCTTAGATCCCACAAAGCCCATTCATTCTCTCTTCCAGTGATTAAAAGCCGCTCTCCTCGCAGCCCCAGCTCTATCTGTCTCAAACCTATCTCATCCTTTTATCCTATACGTCACCAAAACCCAAAGATTGGCAGTTAGGGTTTGGGGGCAAAAGGCAGGAGATATTTTCTCCCCAGTTACAAACCTCTCTAAACAACTATACACCACATCTCGAAAATGAGCCCTGTTTATGGGCCTTGGTGGCAGCTGCCCTTTTAGCATAAGAAAGCTCTAAATTAACTTTTAAACAACAGTCAAGACCTTCTCAGCCATAAGGCCAAGTCAATTCTCTCCCTTTCCCGCCTACAACTTATTCACCTTATTTTCATTGAAAACTCCCAGTTCTCCTTTAACCCTTGCCCTCCCTTAAAATCCAGCCACTCTCATCCCCAAACACTCATGACCCTTAGAACACAACTGCATGGAGGCTTTAGACCTCTTTCTCAATCCCTTTCCACACATCTCCCCACATCTCATTACAGGGTTTGCAGATGGGAGCGCCACCTCCACACCCACCCCCTGGGCAGGTTATGCCATAGTAAATCTAACACAAGCTATTGAGGCTGCACAACTCCCAAAGAAGGTTGGGGTTATACACTGCAGCGGACACCAAACCTCCAGTGACCCCATAGCCCAGGGAAACAAACTGGTGGATCAAACCGCAAAACAGGCTGCTCAGTCACCAGGCCCCCACTCTTCCTCTCCTGCTCAGGTCCTTCTCATGGCCCCCATGTCCTTATCCCAATACACACTCCAAGAAATACAACACCCAACAGTTGGGGGCACAGAGAAAGGACAACTGGTACACTCTCTCCGGTTGCTATGTCCTCCCTACCACACAAGCTGAGCAAATCCTTTTAGATTTCCATAATTCAGCTCATATAGGCCATGAACTCCTACTACACCTTCTTCAGCCCTTATGTTACTCTCCCCACAAAAGGACATGCTATCTTCTAGCCTTAGTAGATGCCTTCTCAGATTGGATGAGGCTTATCCCTGCACTTCAGAGGATGCTACAGCAGTAACACATGCTCTCTCCTCAGAAATCATCCCTCATTTTGGCCTCCCCACCAGTCAGTCACTCGCCTACGGGCTGCCCCCCACAAGCACATAGGCCTCAGACCCCTCAAACTTATGTATGGCAGACCCTTCACTCTCACACCTCTCCCTTCCAGCTCATCGCCTTTAGGCCAGCATCTCCCTACTCTTTCGCTCATTAGGGATCTTCTTAGGGAACAGGCCAACCTTCTATTGCCTCATCCTGTCCCCACTACCCCCTCAGACTTTAAACTGAGCCCGGGACGGCAAGTGTATATTAAAACCCAAATCCCAAAGCCTCTCTCTCACCATGCTGGGAAGGGCCTTATACAGTACTTCTCACCACCCCCACGGCAGTAAAAGTACTAGGAAAGGCCCCTTGGTATCACTCATCCTTAGTAAAACTAGCACCTGCGACTTTACCCAAAGAATCTGTTAACAACAAGCCAGAGGGGTCCCTCTGCTCAACCTCCAACCCGACATCTCCTCACACTTCGTCCATTTTAGGACCCACAAAACTGAAAATCTCCAGGACCCCCGCTCTTCTTCCAATCCCCCCAAAGTATGATCTTTCTCCGGGCGTTTATCCTCCCACTCTTGCAGGCCTGCTTCACGTCCTTCACACCACAGCTACTATTACACTGTCTGTTCTAGTACTTGCTACAGGATTGGCCAGTGCTGCACCAAAACATTGTAACGTTATAGGAAGATTTCTCCTGCACTCCTTTACCTCCTATCGGTAGGATGCTTCTTAGCAATGTCATTGTGGCAATGTCCCCTTAGATTCTTTTGGCTCCCTAACCCTTCACATCTTTCCTGTGTTTTTCTTCATATCTCAATGGTCCCCCTTACCTGGAACATGGAGGTTCCAGGTCCACAGGGATGACGGAGTCCTCAATGAATCAGACTGGTCCCCGAGTGACTCATCTGTCTCCCACTTTGTGAGAAACTTTTTGTGGCCACCCCCTCCCTGTCGATGCAGCCCACAAGGTTTCCACAAATGTCTCTTCACTTTCCTCTAATCTCACCTCAGTGGACACTGTCAGCATTATGCGGGGCCTGCCCACACTCTGCCTCACTAACACCAAACGCTACCACTCACTTACCTCTCCTCATCCATGCCCTAAAACTGGAATATATTTCCTTTGTAAAACTACATTATCCTGTTGCCTGTCCCACAATGCGATTTCTTGCATATTCTTTTAACTTGTCCCTGACATCATCCTCCAGACAGATGTAGGGATGGAGACAGGCTTTGCCCACCCCCCCTCAGGAAGTGCCCCCTGCTCCCATAGGGCACTAATTGTACTTTTTCAATTGGGGCAGGGATCCTTCCTGCTACTGGGACTGGCATAGTGGGCCTTGCTACTGCCTCTCAATTTTATCAAAAACTCAGAAGAACTAAGTATAGACAGCATCTCCTCCCTCCAGTGACAGGTCACCTCACTCGGGCCCTTTACTTTCTTACAGCTGAGAAGGAAGGCACCTGCCTCTTCTTGGGGGAGGAATGCTGTTATCATGTAAATGAGTCTGGGGTGATACAAGACAACTTAAACCGTTCCACTGAACCCTGGGATACCCTGGCTTATGCCCCTACTAGGACCCCTAACTGTGCCTCATCTTACTTTTTGGTCCCTGTCTCTTTTGGTCTTTCTCTAATTTCTTGCAGGAACGTATACAGGCTTTCACCAACCAAAAGGTCGCCAAAGTGTTCCTGCGAGGAGGATATCAGCCCCTCAGAATCAGCGACCCTTCCCCGGAGGAATACAGCCTCCCCACACAAAACCAGTACCCCGCTACCTAATTGTTTTGCCCACCAACATAAATCTTTTATTTTTTCATATCTTCGCCCATCTCCAGCAGGAAGTAGCTTCAGAAGAATGAGACACTCGCCCCTTTTCCCTTCTTATACTGAAAGGGCAGGAATGACGGATTTTGGACACGGCCCAGTGCCATTGTGCACACAATAAGCACCAGCACGAAACAGCTGCCGGCCTTGTCTTCCCCTCCAGCACCAAGCCCCTACCCCTTCCCTTTAGGAGAAGCCTCCTAACTTAGAAACAACTTTCCGGCTTCTGCATCGGCTCAGTTCTCCACCCAGTTACATCAACCTAATCGTCCCTCCTCCATACATTTCATGCCCAAAAGCTAATATCAACTTTCGCAAACCCACTGTTGCGGCTGTCCCCCATTTGCCAGGTATCTGGCATCTTGGCTCACTTTCTTTCAGTACCCCTCTGAACACTGCTGCATTGGGGCTTACATTCCCAACATGAACCTTGGTGGACACATTCAAACCATGGCATTTTGCAAGTTGTTAAACATTCTTTTGCAGCATCTTTTTAGCTACTGCACACAAGTGCGTCCTGTGGACTGGCCAAGGCCCTGTTGCTGCACACTGCTGTTCTTTCCTGTTGATCATGTTTTCATATTTCAAGTTTTTCATAGTGAAACACCTCTGCAACACACACCTTGGCATGTGAAGTGGAGCTGTTGTCACGAATACACACACAGGCTGGACCCAGCTGGCCAGGGCCAGAGCCACTTCCAAGGCCTCTCCATCTGTGCATCTTCCACAAACCCACATGTGGATGGCCTCTGCTCAACCCTGTTAAGTGAACTTGGAATCGTCTGCTATGATTCCAATTCTCTGAAGTCTCCGTCACATCTTTCTCTCTGACACCTCACAATTTACCTCCAAAATGTCTTTTAAATCTGTTTACTTTTCTCCATCTCTAACTGCTGCCAGCAAACCCTACCTTGGTCATCAGTTTCCCACTGCTTGGAAATAAAGTCCACACTCACGATGCCCGACTCCAGCCACCCCAACCCCGGGATCGCCTGCCTCGAGCCCTGCCATGATCGCATGTCACCTACTAGGATTTCCTTCCACCGGTGACCAGTGCAGCCTCTGGTCTCCTTCCCTGTCCACTGCCAGTCCCACCATGAAGCCTACATTCCCGGGCAGGAGCACCTTCATATCTGGCATGGTTACCGCATGCCCAGTGTCCATAGACCCTGGGACAGAGCCTCGACTGTATCTGACCATCTTTCATAACTAGTTACCAAAATGCAAATATCCAACAGCAAAATTGAAATCACATATGTTGAACGTCACTCAAACCTGCCGATGCTATCAACTAACAATTTAATGACAGGATCACATTTCTGTCTCCACTGGTTCAGCTTGTGTGGACATGTACATAGATGTCCATGCTTAGGGTCTCGTCAGAGATGGGCAGCACGTAAACAGGCACAGAGGGACAACCATGTGAGGACACAGTGAGAAGATGGCCATCTGCAAGCCCAGGAGAGAGGCCTCAGGAGAAACCAACCCTGTGAGAAAATACATTTCAACCCAATCTATGGGTTTCGTTATGGCAGCCCTAGCAGACTGACACAGAGCCAAGAAAGGCTTGAGCAGAAGGGCCCAGGCAGGGTTCGGACACCCTTGCACTGACTGGCTGGTAAGAACCAACACATGCTGGGGTTTTGCTCAGCAGAAACAGCAAACTGCTGGGAGTAAGCCACAGCCGCTGGACCTGCTCCAGCGTCAGCCACAAAGCGCCAACATCCAGCACTTCCGGTCTGGGTCTGCATGGCCCCCAGCCTCCCCAGGGGGTCAGTCGACCCACAAATAACATGCTCTCCCTCAGTTTATGACATTTAATAGCAGAAAGGGATGTTTTTTCTTCCTTGACTAATTTTCTATCATCAGTTTCTACCCCTAAATATGTTAGGGGAACTGCTGTTTTAACAAGCCATCAATTCATTTATTTTGTAAATTTAAGAATTTTGAAAAATAAAGATTTCAAAGGAAGACATGCAGATCTTACTTTGCTGCTCTTCAGGTGATTTTTCTGAGTGTCCCTGAGTCGTCCATGGAGGATCTTCATCGTTCAGGGGACACCTCTGCTCTGGGCAGCTACATGGTGGTCTGCACAGAGTGAGCTAGAACCGCAGGTCGGTGGAAGACCAGCAGATGGCCCGAGTTTGCTGAGTACTTTACACCATGCTGCAGACCTCACTAACCTGCTTGATCATGGGACCCCAGGTGAGTGTCAGGGGTTAGCAGGTTGGATAATGAGAATGCAGGTGGGCTTCATGGGACCACAGGTGGGCATCTGAGGATGTGGGCAGGAGACCGAGGTTCCTAAGTGCCAGGCCAAGGGCCTCCAGGCCACCCACTGGAGGGCAGTGCCTGCCAGGCCTGCTGGAGGCTCCACGGCCATCTCCTTCCCTCTTTCCACATGCCACAGACAGCGCCTTGACCGCAGATTCACCCTGACGTATTCTCAACAAGTCGTCCACAAGGCTGCCTCAAGTGGGGTCATCCCAACACGCTGACGAGTAAGAAGAGCGAGGCCCCAGCTTGCCCGGGGCCAGGGCCCAGAACAATCCAGTGTCAGAGTGGCGTACCCACTGGAGGCCTGCAAAGGCCCTGTTGGGGCCAAAGCTGGAGGCAGATGGAGAAGCAGGTAAGACGACTCTTACCAGGGCGAGTGCAGCTGCTGGGAGCTGGGCCAGACAGGCCTGAGGACACGGGAGGGCGGTGGGGGAGAGAAGGCCCCAGGACAGACAGAGAGCAGAGCGGCCCCCACCAGCCTTCCCACCCCCAGGCCACGCAGCCCCGGGAGCTGGGTGCTCCCACACTCCCCTGTGCACACTCATGTGCTCAGGGCGTCGCTGTGCACTGCCCCTTGGGGACCCCACCTTCACAGAGCTCCTTAACCCCACTTCTCCACACGGTGAGCATTCCAGAAAAAGACAAGATGATTCTGTAAAACCTAACATTTATCACATGCTTTAAAGCCAAGAACAGTGAATGATAGAACTTTTTAAAAAAAATAAACATGATTTTATCATTTTCTCTGTCTCTGGGCAGCTTGAGGGCAAGTGGCTGGGAAGAAAGAGAAGCCTCTGCTCTTCAGCTGGCAGTTAGTTCAGTTATGAGTTGATCCCAGACAACCAGTCCTCGCAAAACTCAACAGAGTCTTGGAAAAGAAAAGGACACTCAGGTGGCAAAGAACTCATGGAAATTAAAGCAGTGAGACTGACTTTCGATCTGGGAGCGGGGGAGGGGGGGGCGCCAAGACAGTAAAAGGGAAAGAGGGAAAAAGTGTGCGTGTGAGTGTGAGTGCGAGGGCGGGCGTATGTGTTCAATAAGCCAGAAAAACAGCCACGGGGTCAAGACAAAGCAAAGGGGCAAGACAAGAGCAGTGCCTTTGCAGGTAGTGCCTTTGCAGGTGGTGCTTCAGGTGAGGCTCAAGGCAGGTGGCAGGGAAGGGCGGGGCCACACCATCCCAAGAGTGCAGTGGAAACGCAGATTCCCGCTGGACTCGCACCTGTGAGGCTGATGGCCAGCGAGAGCACCGTGAAGTGGCAGCCACACACACAGGGACAACCTGCACTCGCTGCTTCAGCCAGTACCAGGCCACAGAGGGGCCCTGTATTTTACCATATTACAGGATAAGCGTTTGAGACCCATTTCTTTTCCCACCCTGGGGCACACAGGGGCTCTTTACAGGGATTGAAAGGAGTCATCTTTGTATCTGTTGAAATAGAACTGCTGGTGCATCTCAACGCAGAGACTGCACAACGTGGTGAAGCCTCAATGGGACAATGCAGAGCTGAACACAGCCCTGCACAGCCCAGGCAGTGCACACAGTGGGCCTGCATGGCAGGTGTAAACTGCAAGTCAGCGTGGCCCAAACCCAGAGGGAGGGGTGTTTTGCTAGAAAGAGGGTCCTCCCAGCATTTTCAAACTAATCATTTTTAAATTTTACAACTTGAAAGTATTTTGCTTGTCCAACTACACAGCATAACCAAAGATAAACTACGAAATGTTTCTGCTAACATGCGCAAGATGTGAGCTGATGTCCTTCCTCTTCTATATGCAGACAACAGCACTTCCCAGAAAAGCAGAAACTCAATACTTTTGTAGAATCTGTTCACATGTAGAATACATCATCTGAGGATACGTTAGGCAATCGTCCCTTTCTCTCCACATGTTAGCAGAATGTGCTCTTCTTCCATGTGGCCAGGAGTGGGCAGTGCTGGCAGAGGCTCCCACGGGCTCTCCCCAGATAGAGCAGGGGCTGCTGCATGCAGGCCAGCTAGGCAAAGAGTCCATAATTAAAAAACCAAACAACATCCTCTAGCCCAGCTTCGCTACTGAAGAAATTTGTTTCTTTTAACGTACAAAAATTTCGGATTCCATTCTTGAAAGCAGGAACTCAAAACCACCTCAAAACACCTGCCTCATCAACAGAGAAACAAAAATCAAGTGAGCTTCAAAATCACAGTGGTGAGGCACTGAAGGCTGAATGGGGTGTGCCGAGAAATCCCAAGTGTCCCAGAGCAAATGCCCACATGCCACTTAGGCTCAGCCCTTCTTCCCGGATGCTGCTCCCGGCCCCTCATCCTCAGTTGGAAGTCCCTGTGACTGGGGTCACACCGTCTCTGGGAGGGGGTCTCCCAAGACAGAGTGGTCTTTCTGCCCTCGACATCCCCTCCCCAGGCTTCCTGCCACTGCCCCACACGGCCCAATGCCGCCCCCCACCCGCCAGACCCCAGACCTGCACACGCCTGTGGCAATCTTCTCGTGGATTCCTCTTAACTGTGCAAAGAAAGCACAGCTCTGATCACGTCACTCTCCTGCATACACCTTCACTGTCTCTCTCTTCCCATAGCTGTAGTTTGCAAACCACAGAACCCTGGGGTGCCTTGCAAGGGCACTGGAGACAGCTCTACCTCTGTCTATGTTATCAGATGTGCACAAGAAAACTATTCTGATGTTAAAATAAATAAATTGATAAGAGGCAGGGAAGGGGTCCAGTATTCCACCGAATAAGGTCTCTCTACTAGTCTGTTTCTGTTGATTATAACAAAATACCTGAAACTGGGTAATTTATATAGAAACGATATTTATTGCTTATAGTTTCAGAGGCGGGGAGGTCCACAGTCCAGGGAACACATCTGATGAGGTGACCCTACAGCAATGCAGGGTGTCACATGGTGAGAATGGTGGAGCAGAGAGAGACTAACTTCCTCACTCCTTCTTTTAACTCCCTCAGAACCACGCCCATGGCCACCATTAAACCATCAATGGATCAGTCCGTTCGCTAGGGCAGGGTCCTCACACTCCAATCACCTCTTCAAGGGCCCACCTCTCATTTACCATAATAGGATCTCCCACCCTCTTAACACCGTCACAGTGGGGGTTAGGTTTCTAATACACGGACTTTGGGGGACACAGTTCAATCCACAGCAGTCTCCATCCCTCTTGTAACAGCCCAGGGCCTCCCTCAGCTCCCCGCACGCTCACCCCAAGTGGATCCCTAAGGAAAGTGAAAATGCCAACCAGGAATCCCACAGCCAGGCATGCCCGGCACACAGGTGAGGGCCAGACAACCTGACTTGCTGCCCCGTCTGAAGGACACCGGGATTGGGCAGGGCTCTTGCTGCGGGGTGGTGGTTTTCCGCTGGGACCCATAGAGACAGCGTGATTTCTCAGTGATGAAGTGTTTCTTGGTGACGGTGGCATTCCTCCCTCTTCCCCATGGAATCCAACGCACAGTGAGGAGACAAACCGGGAGGATGACAGTCTCTGGCACAGGTGACTGAGGGGCGCCACCAATCTCCAGACTAGACTGAGGGCTCTCCGTCCAGATGCAGCAGCTGAGCCTGGGGGGCAGAAGAGGCTGCCACGGCCGATGGCACGCGTCCCACAGCCATGGCTCCAGAGCACAGACAAATTGGCTTGAGCAGTCCCACCTGGACACATGAGAGAGCAACTGCTTGGCAGGGGTGGGCTGGGGGCAAGCGCTACTGTGCACCAGGCACTACCTCGGGCACTCAGCGAGAGAACACTGCCTGGCATGCTGGCTGGGGGTCCTCAGCCTTCTCCAGTCCCTGCTGCCTCTGCTGCCCACCTGTTACACCGCGGCCATCAGCAGCTGTGGATGGCTGGCTGCAGTGAGCGGCTGAAGAACAGCCTGGAGCCCACAGCGAGAGAACACTGCCTGGCATGCTGGCTGGGGGTCCTCAGCCTTCTCCAGTCCCTGCTGCCTCTGCCGCCCACCTGTTACACCGTGGCCATCAGCAGCTGTGGATGGCTGGCTGCAGTGAGCGGCTGAAGAACAGCCTGGAGCCCACCTTCCCTGCAGCCTCTTGGGCTCTGCTCCCAGTTCAGGAGAAGCTGCAGGATGATGAAGAAGGACACACAGCAGCCACAGGATCCAGCCTCACTGGGCACCACACACCACCCATATGCGCCCTTCTTCTCTCTTTGTCCTTTCCTCACCCAGGAAGGACCCGGCCCCCATATCCCCATCTGGCTAGTCTGAGTATGGCTGAGCACCCGCTGGGGTCTGCTGCAGCCCAGCCCCTGGCCACCCACAGCCCAGCCTCCTCCTGCTCCTGCACAGCCACAGGGGATTACAGACCATCCTGCGTCCTAGGTCAGACTCCACCCAGTGTCATCTGAGCTCCTTGACAGCATCCAGCTTAGGTTGAGTCCATGGTCTTGGGCACTCAGTCTCTACTAAGGGTCCTGCTGACAAGCCACTTGGGCTGGAGGCGTGACCATCAGCCTTGTCATCTCCCTCTGTGTTCACCAAGAGACCACATGGTTCCCACAGACAGAGCCCAGTGACCCGTGCCCTCACCGGCACCTCTCAGGAGACTTTCCCAACAGAAGCGCCTTCTGCAGGTAGGCTGTGCCACAGCACCCCGGGTTGTTTGCCCATTGCGTTTTTTTAATCTTTTGGAATCTTGGTTTATTCTTCATCAATTGACATAGGCACTCACTATACTAATGATATTAAAGACATTAAAACTTTGTAAGAGTTGCCGCAAAACTTTTTCCAGGTCAAGCTATTTGCCTGCTCATTTCGCTTACAACTTTTTTCTTTGAAACATAAGTTTTCACGTTTTACCATATCAAACTTTTCAGCCTTTTCCCTTTGTAATTTCCTCTTTCACTTCTAAATTTATCAAGTAGGAAGAACTCTGGCAGCGTGTAAGACAAATCCTTATTCTTAGGAAATATACTCTGAGGTGTTTAAGGGCAAAGAGCCTCGAATTGAGGAAAAATGTTTCGTCTGTGTGTGTGTTCTTTGTACTTTTTTATTTTTGCAATTGTTTGTAAACTTGAAATTATTTAAAAAGAGTAAAAAATGGAATATCCCCCTGAAAACATTTTGTGAACATAAGGGAACAGGAATTTAAAACGTTCCAACAGACTGGCCTTAACTTCCTGAATGGAAATGTGCCCCTCACTGCAGTGTCCTGACCAGAGCCCCTGTCCCGGAAGAATTTTGTACCCTTTGACTAACCTCTCCCCAATCCATTCTTCTCCCCACTCCCAGCAACAACCATCTACTCTTTGCTTCTATGAGTTACACCTTTTAGATTCCACGTGTAGGTGAGATCGTGTGGTATTTGTCTTTCTGTGCTGGGCATATTTCATTTAGCATAACATCCTCCAGGTTCACCCATGTTGTCACCAGTGACAGGATTTCCTTCTTTTTAAGGCTGAATAGTATTCCATTTTATGTGTGTGTGTCTGTACACACACACACACAAAAGTGCTGGGTTTTGTTTTAAAATGTATACTCTAAACTTTCATCTTCAATTACTTAATAATTTCACACATCTCAGATCTTTAGGATCTCAAAGAAACCAGCTATGGAAAACAGTGAGAAATTCTAAAAAATCAAAACTATTTCTATTTCTGTCCCATAAAAAAGCAGCAAAATTCTAATATCAATTATGTTTTTAAAAGAACTCGATCTCTTAGAGACACGAGGGTACTTCAAAAGCTTATGGAAAGAGCTTTTAATAATAATTTGATAATCGGCATTATTGTTTAGTTCTATTTTCCCACAAACTTTTTGAAGGACTCTTCTACATACTGAAGTATTTACTCATGAGATGAAGCAGTGTGGCAAGGAGGTTACAGATGAAATGAGATCGCTGTTGAGAGTTCATTGCACTATTTTCTGTGCCTCTTTACATTGTGGGATTTCCTGCAACTAACAGCTTAACATACATAGATATTAGATTTGAAGGTTCAGACTGAGCTTGAACATGGAATGCTCCGAAGGAGGTTACAGATGAAATGAGATCGCTGTTGAGAGTTCACTGCACTATTTTCTGTGCCTCTTTACATTGTGGGATTTCCTGCAACTAATAGCTTAACATACATAGATATTAGATTTGAAGGTTCAGACTGAGCTTGAACATGGAATGCTCCCTTGTCCTGTGGGTGAGGCAGCTGCTAAGGCTCTGCTTGCAGACAGGAGCGTCCTTGAATCCATGCAAATGGCCTGGCACCCACCTCCCACCTATTTAAAACTCTTAAATTCCTTTTTGGCTAATTTTCATTGTATCTTTTTTTTTTTCCAGTGGCTATTAAAAAGTCTTCAAGAGGCAAGATTTTTTTTTTAACAAACAAATGATTTCAGGCTACTACAAAGTTGGTACTATGAGTACATTATTCAGAGAACCATAAAATCCTGACTCAGGAGACCTCACAAGGGCCCCTCCTTGGGCTGCACCTTGGGGGATGGCCAGGCTGACGGTGAACGGGGTAAAGACATTTTCCCACCCAGTACCCCCAGGTTGTGATTCACGGTCCCCAGAGACACCTCTCATATTCATAAACAAATACACAGAGGTTCACTGGGGGGCCAGCAGAGGGAAACTGGGATGGGACGTGCTGCACTTCCCAAAACCACCTCCACTTTCTTTTTGAGGGGAAGCCAATAACAAAGCTGATAAGAGATGAAAGGAGAAATTCTGAATAGGTACATGTAATTTCTGTAAACTTTTCCAAGTAACCTGAGTTACCTGGAAGTATCGACCGTGGACACAGGATGAGGAAACAGCTCCCTGTCAGCCCTTCCCAGGAGCTGCTGGCAGAAGCTGGCAGAGCCTGTGAATGGGGCACCCTGTTTCTAAAGTTTGGAGAGCTCTCCCCAAGTGATGACGGCCTGCACAGACCCTAGCAGAGCCCTGCTGGCTGAGGGGCTTAGCCAGGGGCTTTGGTTCAGGTGTGCGTGTCCTCCTGCGGTGAAGGTGATGGCGACTGGGAAAGCCAGTAGAGGCTGTTGACCAGGAGCCCCTGACCTCTCGAAATGAAATCACGAAGCTCCAAGTTCTAGGCACACTTTCGAATATGCAATCTTCACTAACTACAGGAATGCACCTGACATATGTAAGAAGGAAGAACTCAAGGGCACTTCATATGCAGTCTGTAGGGAAGACATGCACCAGGCTATGTGTCTGCACACACCTCCTGAGGCCCACAGGACCACTCAGCCACAGCCCAGAGGCGGTGACACAGCACAACTGCCCTCATGTCCGGACCTGGGGCAGAATCACAGCAACCAAGAGCTCCAGAAGCTTCTCAAATGTCCTTCACAGGACGACGACCAATTCCACACCACCTGGGAGGTGAGCCCAAAATGTGTGACTGAAGTACAAGTAGCACACAGCAGACTCTTGGCAAAACTATCTGCCAGGGTGGCACAAGAGTGCAAGGCAGACAGCAGTGTCCCCTACAGCAGTTGCTCCAGACCTCAGCCAAAGGGCAGAGGCATCCCCCAGGGGGCCCACCCAGCTCTGCTCTCCTGTGGTGGATATGGAGCCATGTGTGGATGCTGAGAGGGTTTACAGCTTCTCGCAGCTTGTGTACAAGGTCTGACTAGTGCTGGTGACCAGGGTGTGGGCCCTGTCCCTGGTGGAGGGATGGCTGGCACTGTTGGTTCTCCTCGGTCAGCTGTGGTTCTAGGGCAGGGACCCCACCTAATACCTTCTGCTCGAGGCCTACCACACAGTACACACTCAACCAGTCTTCGGAGGAGGAGGCAATTCTCTAAAACACAATTTAGGGCTGGCTGGTTAGCTCAGTTGGTTAGAGCACAACTTTATAACACTAAGGTCATGGTTTCAGATCCCCATAGTGGCCAGCCAGCAATAAATAAATAAAATGCAAATTACTAAAACACAAAATAAAATTCACCTCCTGAGATGATTGTTTTTACGTGTCAACTTGGCTAAGCCATGGTACCCAGTTTTTGGTCAAACTCCAGGCAAGATGTTGCTCTGAAGGTAGTTTTTAGATGAGATTAACATTTACACGAATAGACTTTGAATAAAGCAGATTACCCTCTATATTTTGGATGGGCTTCAACCAATCAGTTAAAGGCCTTAAAAGAAAAAAGACTGACCTTCCCTGAGAAAGAGGAAATTCTGCCTCCAAACTGCCCTTGGACCCGAGCTGCAGTGTCAGCTCTGCCCTGGGTCTCCAGCCTGCCTGTCTGCCATGCAACATTTGGACTTGTTGGCCTCCACAACTGTGTGGTCAGTTCCCCCAAATAAATCTCTCTCTATATATATGTGCATACATCCTATTTGTTCTGTTTCTCTGGAGAACCCTTGTCAGCTCTGCCCTGGGTCTCCAGCCTGCCTGTCTGCCATGCAACATTTGGACTTGTTGGCCTCCACAACTGTGTGGTCAGTTCCCCCAGATAAATCTCTCTCTATATATATGTGCATACATCCTATTTGTTCTGTTTCTCTGGAGAACCCTGAATAATACACCACCACTACCACCCCCACATGCCTGCCATCAAAGCAAACAAACACAGCTTGTGTGCACAAAATCCTATCAGTGTAGTCTCCAGGACAGGAACAAGGCTGACTCCCCAAGGCCTGTGAAATTCTTGTGCATGTGTACAATCCTGCTCAATTTAACACTCCTAGTTATTCAATGATTTCTGGGGGCAACCAACCCCAGTGAGCCAAGAGAACAGGGGTTTTAAAGCTCACTGGTTTTGTTGGAGTCTGGTCCTTCTAGGCAGCATTTGTGAGAAAAAAAGAAAATTCTTTAAAATGGAACGGCATGGGTAAGAAAAGCTTTGGACGGCCATTCAAATATAATGCACATCCTCACTACCACTTCTGACTTGGGGCCATGTGGTTCTTCACAGCAAAGCACTCGTCCTTCTGTGAGTATCTTCAAGGAGAAATCAACACTTCTCCCCACTGTCCTTGTCAGGACAACATGGGCACAAGAAGTGGCCACACAGGCCCTGAGCTTAACATCCTGGCTCAAAGATGGAACCCACTGCCTTCTGAGCATCGGGTTTTCTCCCCTGTGGTGCAAAACTCCTCTGTGTGCTGGAGCAGAGCAAAGAACATGACATGATAAGTTTGGCTAGTGGAGCACCTGGGATAAATACAAATCACAAATTAGCTGGTCTCGAGGTCACAGTAGCTATCACTGTACATTTGTCTTATTCACAACTAACAAATCTAGAAGCCAGAGTTCAATGCTCATCATTCTGTCTCCACAGCCACACATGAAGGAGAGGCAATCAAGATAAAGTTGGATGGGGGAGCAACCAGGAAGATGAATGCTCAATGGGCTTCTGCTGAACAGAAATGCACACCAGGCTTAAAACCAACACAGAGATTTTTAAAAACCCACAACTCTATTTTCTTGAGACCACGTTTTGAGAGGCCTTCAATGCAAAAATTCATACAAATGCAAATCCTGCCCGTGGAATGCTCTGAAATCCTCCTACTAGGTAACCTAAAATTAGGCCACACCAGCCATATTTACAGCCCCCACATGCAGCCATCAGTTCTCCAGAAATAAGACAGAAAAGAACAAATACCAAAATGGCAAATGTAAATCCTACCATATAAATATTTACATTAAATATAAGTGGACAAGACATTCAAATCAAAAGGCAGAGATCTACAGAATGAATAAAACAACTCAAACCAACTATATGCTGTCCATGAGAAACACATTTTAAGTTCAAAGACACAAATAGGGTAAAATTAAAAGAATGGGGGCTTCTGGTCAGGATGGAAGAATAGATGGTCCCCAGCATCACTCTCTCCCACGAATCAGCCAATTTACAACTATTAAAAAGCAACAACAGCCAAGCTGGGTCCACTAGATCTCAGAGGAAGAGGAGGAGAGACCTATGGAGTGCATGAAGGTGGGAGAAGCCATGATGAGGGAAAGAAAGAACTGCTCCAACTGTTTCAAGCCCTGGCCCCTTCAAGGCTGGAGCTGGTGAGTGCATGGAGCAGGAGCTGGCAAAAGCTGCAGCTCTGCCCTTTGGATGGAGCTGCTTGGAGGCTTCAGGGGAGAAGAGGGCCTTGGTGGCCCCCAGACCAGTAAGACTACTAATAGGGTTCGCATGGACCCACACAGAAGTGAGGAGCCACAACAACTAATAAAAGGAGCCACCCAGAGGCTGGTGAGTCACCTCAAGGGACTGGCATATGGCCCATCCCATGGGAGTATAGGCGGTGAGGGAGATGCGTCCACAAGGAGAACACTGGGGCACAGCAAGGACAGTTGATCTGCCCCCTAATCAACATAGGAGCACTCAGAGGAAACTGGTCAGGAATATAGAACTGCAAGGGGTGCAGTTTGCTGAAAAGACTCAGGCCCAGACCAGAGTTTCTATACAACCTAGGTGTACTGGACTCACAAGACCTGGAAGCACCTATAAAGTCAACCATTAAAACCTCAGCTCACAAAAAGTCTTCCCCAGGGAATCAGCAGCAAAGCAACCATTTAGCTCAAGCACAGAGCTCAAGTGCTGGTCCCCACAGGAAGTTTCCCCATTTTAGAAGTGAGCAAAGGACAACAAATTAGTTCCAGTGCAGAGTTTAAGTGGTGGAAACAACAAATAATCCAACACAGAACTGAAAGAAAAAACAAAAAACCCACAGACCAGAGATAAAGTTTGATACTAACTAGTAAAGGTCTCTCATCACCAAAGAACACCTATAAAACCTAGAAGGACTGGAAGCCCCCTGGGCTACCAAGCCAGGGACGGGAGAGGGCCAGGGGCCTCAGCCATGCGCCCCCCCCCCCAACACCTAGCCAGCGATGACCACTGGACCGCCCCAGGAAGTGCCCCAGGCTCTCAAGCTGGGCAGTATGGGGAGAGGGCTTCAGCCACACCCCTCGGACATCTGCACCCAGCCCAGCAATGACCAAGCCACCACTGGAAGCCCCCTGGTCTCCCCTGTGGGAATGAGGGGGCTGCCACAGGCCTCAATCCCACCCCTCCTCCTTCTCCTAGCCTATTTCTTTCCCCTTTCCCCTCTCCACCTTCCCCTCAACTGCTCTGCAACATCACAGAATGTAAAAAAGAAAATAGTAATATTAATAAATAAACCTAAAAAAAATTAAAAATTCAAAAATTAAAAGGATGGAAGATATACCATGCAAAGAGAAACCAAAGGAGAGTAGAAGTAGTTATACTCACATTAGGCAAGTATTAGATAAAATAGACTTGAAGACAAAAATTGTTACTAGAAACATTATGATAAAAGGGTAAATCCATCATTGTGACCTAACAATCATAAATACATGCACCTAATGACACAGACTCATACCACATGAAACTGCATATGACACAATTTTATATTTAGAAAATCCTAAAGATTCCACAAAAGCACTGGTAGAGCTAATAAATGAATTCAGTAAAGCTGCAGCATACAAAAATAACACATAAGGGCCAGCCCATGGCTCACTTGGGAGAGTGTGGTGCTGATAACACCAAGGCCACGGGTTCGGATCCCTATATAGGGATGGCCAGTTAGCAATTAGCTCACTTAGGAGAGTGTGGTGCTGACAACACCAGGTCCTAGGGTTAAGATCCCCTTACTGGTCATCTTTAAAAAAATAATAAATAAATAACACGTAAAAATCAGTTGTGTTTCTATTCTTTAGCAATGAACAATCCAAAAAAAAAAAAATATATATATATATATATATATATATATTAACAATTCCATTTACAATAGCATTAAAAAGAAAAAAAATTAAGAATAATTTAAGGGCCGGCCCGGTGGCGCACTGCTACAGCATGCCGCTTGGGAGCATGGTGGCGCTCCCGCCGAGGGTTCGGATCCCACATACAGACCGGTT
>NW_007729090.1:166505-171457 GCF_000696425.1 Galeopterus variegatus
CGGTCCCGGTCTGGTACGGGCGCGACACTGAGGGTTGCGATCCGTTGCCGGACACGAAAAAAGACAAAAAGAAAAAAAAAAAAAAAAAGAATAATTTAAAACAAGGAGGTGAAAGACTTGTACACTACAAAAACTACAATACATTGCTGAAATAAATTAAATATACAAATAAATGGGAAGACATCCTGTGTACATGGACTGGAAGATGGAATATTGTTAAGATAACAATACAACTCAAAGCCATCTACCGATTCAACGCAATCCCTTTCAAAATTCCAACATCTTTCTCTTTTTTTGGCAAAAATAGAAAAACTCATCTAAAATTCATATGGAATCTCAAGAGACCCAGAATATCCAAAGCAATCTTGAAGAAAAAGTTGCAGACAAAAAGTGGAAACAACTAATAGTTCATCAACTGATGAATGGACAAATAAAATGTGATATCTATACGATGGAATTTAGCAACAAAAAGGAATGAAATATTGATACAAGCTACAATACCAATGAACTTTAAAAATATGTTCATTAGGGCTGGCCCATGGCTCACTCGGAGAGCATGGTGCTGACAACACCAAGCCAAGGGTTAAGATCCCCTTACCAGTCATCTTTAAAAAAAAAAAAACGTTCAGTGAAAGACGCCACATATAAAGAACACATATTGCATTCTTTCATTTATGTTAAATGTCCAGAAAAGACAGATCTGTAAGAGACAGGAAGTAAATTAGTGATTACCAGGGACAGGGGTAAGGAATGGGGATTAACTATAAACAGTCATGAGGGATCTTACTGAGGTGATGAATATGTCCTAACTGGATTTAAACAGTTGTACAATTCTGTAAATCTAGTAAAAATCACTGTATACTTAAAGTAGGTGCATTTTGTAAAGTAGGTACATTATACCTCAATACCGTTGTATAAAATTTTTGTTTTTAAATCCTGCTGAGATTTTTCATTGAAAGTGTGTTAAACCATAGATCAATGTGGAGAGAATTTTTACTGACATCTTTACTATATTGAGTGTTCCAACCCATGACCATGGTGTGCATCTCCATTTAAGAGATCTTTGATTTCCTTCATCATTGGTAGTTTTCAGCACACAGATCCTGTATGTGTTTTATTTGATTGATACCTAAGAATTTGAATTTTTTGAAGTCATCAAAATGATATTTTTAAAATTTTCAATTTCTAATTGTACCCTGCTAGTATACTGAAGTAAGATCAGCTTATGCGTGTTGGCATGGTGTCTTGTATTCTTGCTAACCTCGCTTATTAGTTCTTGGATTCCTTGGATTTTCTACACAGATAATCATGTCACCTGCAAATAGGGATAGTTTTATTTTCCCTTTCCAGTCTGTATGTCTTTTATTATTTCTTTTCCTGACCATATTGCATTGGCTAAAACAAGGTTTTTAAATAACATCAGTGTAATTAATCTATCCTCTACTGTGGCCTCTAAGGACCAGCTAAATTTTGGTAACAAAAACAATGAGAATAGCTGGGACATGTTAGTTAGGACTTCACACTATAAAACATGTTTTTCAAACATAACAGCTTCAGAAAATATAGCACGAACAGTAACCATCCCTTATACAGTACTTTTCCTATATTTTCTCATTTGGTCTTCCTAACAGTCTGTTAGGTTCCATGTTACTGGAGAAGGAACACAGCTGTAATAGGCCTAGCAACGAGCCTTCCTGGGCTCAGTGATCACTGTTGGAGCAGATATAAACAGGTCTGTTAGGTTCCATGTTACTGGAGAAGGAACACAGCTATAATAGGCCTAGCAACGAGCCTTCCTGGGCTCAGTGATCACTGTTGGAGCAGATATAAACAGAAGTCAAACTTACCAGGACCCAACTTGACCTCCTCTGCTGAAGAAGTCTCTGTCCTTTCTCCTACTGGCCAGCTGGGTGGCGACAGGGCCACGGGCACTGACCGAGCTGACCTCTCTACCAGCTGATGCTAGTGAGACAGATCAAAAGGCAGACTACAGACAGACACCCAATGAGAGGGGTTGAGAGAGCAATGGCCCACCAGGGAGCAGGAAAGGTGCCCTGGCATGGAACCTGAGCAAGCACATCACTTTCAAAGCATCATAGGAGTATGATTCAGTATGTGCCTGAGGTCACAGGCTCTACCATTTGAGGAAGGTATTTAGCAGCTTCTTTCCAATTTTAAGACTTGAAGTGTAAGTCAGAAAATTAGATTCGAAATCTAGCTCTGTCACTTAACAGGCATGTAGCCTGAGATTTGTATTTCATCCTCTGTGTTAGTTTCCTCATCCACAAAGTGGGAACAGAAATTGCATCTACGTTTGAGGGTTGTGAGAATAATTAGTATGTAAACTACTTAGAAGAGGAGTCAGCAAACTACAGGCCACTGCTTCTTTCTGTAAGTAAGTTTTACTGGCACGCACCCATGCTCATTCATACATATTGTCCAGCCTTTAATAGTCACTATTTGGACCTTTACAGGAAAGATAACCCTGGCTTAGAATGATGCCTAGAGCACAGGAAGTACTCAAGAAATGTTAGCTACTATTAAACCCAAATTCACCTTCAGAATGATAAACTTGAGTATGTGCACAAAGATACAGACACAAGCGTTGACTGTAGTGGTGGAAATGGTAAATAACAATAATGTCAATTAAAAGGAAGTTGATTGAATAAATTATGATACATCCACACTATGGATCCACGGTCATTAAAAAGACTGAGGCAGGGCTGGCCACTCAGCTCACTTAGGGAGCATGGTGCTGCTAACACCAAGGTCAAGGGTTCTGATCCCCTTACTGGCCAGTTGCAAAAAACACTAAAAACAAAAAAGACTGAGGCAAATCTGTGAATATATACTGTACAAGGGTAGTTCAAAAAGTTTGTGGAAAAATGGAATTGAAAAATAATACATTAAAAAATAAAAGATAATACAACCTTTCTGTGAACTTTTTGAAGTACCTTCATATATACCAACATGTTAAGGTATCCAAGATCTTTACGTAACTGAACATTAGGTGAGAATGTATGATAATATATACAATATAATCTCATTCTGTTACCAAGAAAACAAAAGCTGTGCATGCACAGAAAAGGCTATCGAAGTACTAAGGGAATTTTACTTTTAGTATACAGTTGGCCCACAACTTAAGATGGTCTAACTTTTGACTTTTTGACTCTCGGATGGTGTGAAAGTGATCTGCATTCAGTAGAAGCCATACTTCAAATATTCATACAACCATTCTGTTTTTCACTTTCAGTACAGTATTCAAAAAACTACATGAGACAGCCAACCCTTTATTATAACATAGGCTTGTGTTAGATGATTTTGCCAAACTGTAAGCTAATGTGTTTAAGGCAGGCTCGGCTGAGTTAGGATGTGTGGTAGCTTAGGTGTACTAAATGCATTTTCAACTTAGGATATTGTCATCTTAGGTTGGGTTTATCGGGATGTCACCCTGACAAATCATGTATGGAGTGTATGGAGGAGCATCCACACACAGCACACACAGTTCTGTACCCGTTAAATTGCTTAATGAGCCTGAGTTTTGTAATTTCTCTCATCACTTTAAAATACTGTTTTCATCTTCCATGTTGTTTCCTAGAGCTACCACCTTTCAAACCTTGGCATCTTTACCCCTCAGGAACAAATTAGAGTATGGTTGAAACTCAAATGCATTATGCTAAGTGAAACATGCAAGATTCTAAGACCGTACACCACGTTCTGAAAAAACAAAACAGTAGAAATGGAGAACAGAGCAGCAGTTGCCGGCAACTGAGGACAGGGAGAGAGGGTGAGGACCAGGTGCGTCAGGAGGGGATTTTGGAGGGCACGGGGCTGCTCTGTGCCTTAACTGTGGTGGTGGTTCACCTGCCTCTATGCATTTGTGTCAAAATTAATTGAACTGTACACCAAAACGTGAATTTTACTAAGTGCAAATTTAAAAATAAATTGAAATAAACATACACAAACTTAAGGGACACGTTTTCTTTGCTCGACCTATCAGCACAGAAACACATGTAATTAACAGAAATGTTCTCCACCACAACTGGGGAAGAGGGCAGCGTTAGCACAGTCCTCTTACTGGCTTTCTACAAACGCATCCCTGCCGTGCCGTTCAGTTAAAATGTGATTAGTCCTTTCAGGCTCGAGCCTGTAGATCTAGGCTTTCCTTGGGAAACCATCAGAGGTCGGTAGGGACAGGGCACGGCCGTGTGGGGCTGACCCTGTGGTCCAGACACGAGAGCCGGCAGCGCTGGCGGCTGCAGCCTCTGGCGGGTAAACCTGCGGGGACTTCGCGCACAATTGCCCAGTTGTGGGACAGCGGCGCGAGCCACAGTCACTGCTGCCTCAATCAAGCAAAATCACTGTGCTCACAAAGCAGCAAAAGACAAACGTCCCAAAGTCTCGTTGCCCACGGAGCGCAACAAGCAAGCGCCATCTACACCGTCCGGACTCCTCTCAGCTTAGAAAAGACTGCTCAAAACCCATTTCGTAATTACTCTTCCACCCTTTTTCTCACATCCACAATGTGCTGCAACTTAAGCGCACGCATCTCGGGCTTAAAATACACAACTCAGACTGCTGTGCGGAACAGCGCTGCTGCCCACGTACCAATCCCGTCTCCTAACAAAGCCAAACCCCGACCACGTCTTCCTCCTCTCCTCAGAGGGGAGCACAAAAACAACAACACAACAACAACAACAAAAACGGGTTCAGGTCTTGCTTGTCGCACAACCTTGGTGCGAGATTAACGATCTGTCTGCTCTTTACTTCCCAGCATGTAAAACGCCAAACATGCAAAACACCAAAGTATTCTGTCCCCACTGGAGCTCTGCCACGTGCGGGGGCGTGCGATCCAGGATCCGGGTGCGCGGGGGCCGGGGCCTGGGCGTGGGATCCAGGATCCGGGTGCGCGGGGACCGGGGCGTGGAATCCTGGATCCGGGTACGCGGGGG